>NW_027476740.1:0-147348 GCF_051020955.1 Megalopta genalis
CTACTACATCGCATTGATTTGAAGCTAAATCTTGTGTATCGCATGGATTTGAATCTAAACCTTCTACATCGCATTGATTTGAAGCTAAATCATTTGTTTCGCATGGATTTGTATCTAAGCCTTGTCCTTCGAATTGATTTGAAGCTAAATCTTGTGTATCGCATGGATTTGAAGCTAAACCTTCTACATCGCTAATATTTGAAGCTAAATCATGTGTATCGCGTGGATTTTGAAGCTAACTCGTTTGATTAGTCTTCATTTGAAACTATATCATTCATACCCGAAGTGTTTGAAGCTATGTCATTTGTTTCGCATGGATTTGAAGCTGAACCTTCTACATCGCATTGATTTGCAGCTGAATCATGTGTTTCGCATGGATTTGAAGCTAACTCGTTTGTTTCGCCTGTATTTGAAGCTAGATCACTTATATCGCAATTATTTGAAGCTAAATCATGTGTATCGCATGGATTTAAAGCTAAACCTTCTACATCGCATTGATTTGAAGCTAAAACATTTGTTTCGCATGGATTTGAATCTAAGCCTTGTCCTTCGAATTGATTTGATGCTAAATCATGTGTTTCGTATGGGTTTGAAGCTAAACCTTCTACATCGCATTGATTTGAAGCTAAACCTTCTACATTCTATTGATTTGAAGCTAAACCTTCTTCATCGCATTGATTTGCAGCTAAATTATGTGTTTCGCATGGATTTGAAGCTAACTCGTTCGTTGCGCATGCCGTTAAATCTAAATAACGTATATCACAAGTAGTTGAAGCTAAACCATTTGATTCGCATGGATTTGAAGCTAAGCCTTCTACTTCGCATTAATTGGAAGTTAAATCACGTGTTTCGCATGGATTTGAAGCTAAACCTTCTACATCGCATTGATTTGAAGCTAAATCATGTGTTTCGCATGCAGTTGAAGCTAAATCATGTCTTTCACAAGTATTTGAAGATGAACCATTTGAATCGCATTGATTTGAACCCGACCCTTCTACTTCGCACTGATTTGCAGCTAAATAATGTGTTTCGCATGGATTTGAAGCTAAACCTTCTACATCGAATTGATTTGCAGCTGAATCATGTGTTTCGCATGGATTTGAAGCTAACTCGTTCGTTTCGCCTGCAGTTGAATCTACATCACTTATATCGCTAGTATTTGAAGCTAAATCATGTGTATCGCGTGGATTTTGAAGCTAACTCGTTTGATTAGTCTTCATTTGAAGCTATATCACTTACACCCCAAGTGTTTGAAGCTATATCATTTGTTTCGCATGGATTTGAAGCTAAACCTTCTTCATCGCATTGATTTGCAGCTAAATCATGTGTTTCGCTTGGATTTGAAGCTAACTCGTTCGTTGCGCATGCAGTTAAATCTAAATAACGTATATCACAAGTATTTGAAGCTAAACCATTTGATTCGCATGGATTTGAAGCTAAGCCTTCTACTTCGCATTCATTTGAAGCTAAATCATTTGTTTCGCATGGATTTGAATCTAAGCATTGTACTTCGAATTGATTTGAAGCTAAATCATGTGTTTCGTATGGATTTGAAGCTACGCCTTCTACTTCGCATTGATTTGAAGCTACCTCGTTTGTTCCTCCTGCTTTTGAAGCTATATCACTTATACTGCATGGATTTGAAGCTGAACCTACTACATCGCATTGATTTGAAGCTAAATCTTGTGTATCGCATGGATCTGAAGCTAAGCCTTCTACTTCGCATTGATTTGAAGTTAAATCATTCGTTTCGCATGGAATTGTAGCTACCTCGTTTGTTCCTACAGCTTTTAAAGCTATATCACTTATATCGCAAGTATTTGAAGCTAAATCATATGTGTCGCATGGATTTGAAGCTGAACCTTCTACATCGCATTGATTTGAAGCTAAATCTTGTGTATGGCATGGATTTGAAGCTAAACCATCTACATCACATTGATTTGCAGCTAAATCATATGTTTCGCATGGATTTGAAACTAACTCGTTCGTTTCGCCTGCAGTTGAACCTACATCATTTATATCGCAAGTATTTGAAGCTAAATCTTGTATATCGCGTGGATTTTGAAGCTAACTCGTTTGATTAGTCTGCATTTGAAGCTATATCACTTATACCCCAAGTGTTTGAAGCTAAGTCATTTGTTTCGCGTGGATTTGAAGGTAAACCTTCTACATCGCATTGATTTGAAGCTAAATCGTGTGTCTCGCATGGATTTGAAGCAAACTCGTTTGTTCCGCATGCAGTTGTAGCTAAATAATGTATATCACAAGTATTTGTAGCTAATCCATTTGTTTCGCATGGATCTGAAGCTAAGCCTTCTACTTCGCATCGATTTGAAGTTAAATCATTTGTTTCGCATGGAATTCAAGCATCCTCGTTTGTTCCTCCAGCTTTTGAAGCTATATCACTTATATCGCAAGTATTTGAAGCTAAATCATATGTGTCGCATGGATTTGAAGCTGAACCTACTACATCGCATTGATTTGAAGCTAAATCTTGTGTATCGCATGGATTTGAAGCTAAACCTTCCACATCGCATTGATTTGAAGCTAAATCATGTGTTTCGTATGGATTTGAAGCTGAACCTTCTACATCGCATTGATTTGAAGCTAAATCATGTGTCTCGCATGGAATTGAAGCTACCTCGTTTGTTCCTACAGCTTTTGAAGCTATATCACTTATATCGCAATTATTTGCAGCTAAATCGAATGTGTCGCATGGATTTGAAGCTGAACATACTACATCGCATTGATTTGAAGCTAAATCTTGTATATCGCATGGATTTGAAGCTAAACCTTCTACATCGCATTGATTTGAAGCTAAATCATGTATATAGCATGGATTTGAAGCTATCTCGTTTATTTCGCATGCAGTTGTAGCTAAATAATGTATATAACAAGTATTTGTAGCTAAACCATTTGTTTTGCATGGATTTGAATCTAAGCCTTCTACTTCGCATTCATTTGAAGCTAAATCATTTGTTTCGCATGGATTTGAATCTAAGCTTTGTCCTTCGAATTGATTTGAAGCTAAATCATGTGTTTCGTATGGATTTGAAGCTAAACCTCCTACATCGCATTGATTTGAAGCTAAATCATTTGTTTCGCATGGATTTGAATCAAAGCCTTGTCCTTCGAATTTATTTGAAGCTAAATCATGTGTTTCGTATGGATTTGAAGCTAAACCATCTACATCGCATTGACTTGAAGCTAAACCTTCTACATTCTATTGATTTGAAGCTAAACCTTCTTCATCGCATTTATTTGCAGCTAAATAATGTGTTTCGCATGGATTTGAAGCTAACTCGTTCGTTGCGCACGCAGTTAAATCTAAATAACGTATATCACAAGTATTTGAATCTAAACCATTTGATTCGCATGGATTTGAAGCTAAAACTTCTACATCGCATTGATTTGAAGCTAAATCTTGTGTATCGCATGGATTTGAAGCTAAACCTTCTACATCACATTGATTTGCAGCTGAATCATGTGTTTCGCATGGATTTGAAGCTACCTCGTTTGTTCCTACAGCTTTTGAAGCTATATCACTTATATCGCAAGTATTTGAAGCTAAATCATATGTGTCGCATGGATTTGTAGCTGAACCTACTACATCGCATTCATTTGAAACTAAATCTTGTGTATCGCATGGATTTGAAGCTAACTCATTTGTTTCGCATGCAGTTGAAGCTAAATCATGTATATCACAAGTATTTGAAGCTAAACCATTTGTTTCGCATGTATTTGAACCTAAATCTTCTACTTCGCTTTGATTTGAAGTTAAATCATGTGTTACGCTTGGATTTGAAGATCACTCGTTTGTTACGCCTGCATTTGAAGCTATATCACTTATATCGCAAGTATAAGAAGCTAAATAATTTGTGTTGCATGAATTTGATGCTAAGCATTCTACTTCGTATTGATTCGAAGTTAAATCTTGTGTTACGCTTGGATATGAAGACCACTCGTTTGTTTCGCCTGCATTTGAAGCTATATCACTTATATCGAATTATTTGAAGCTAAATCATTTGTTTCGCATGTATTTGAACCTAAATCTTCTACTTCGCATTGATTTGAAGCTAAATCATGTGTTTCGCTTAGATTTGAAGCTAACTCGTTTGTTTCGCATGCCGTTGAAGCTACATCATGTATATCACAAGTATTTGGAGCTAAACCATTTGTTTCGCATGGATTTTAAGGTAAACCTTCTACTTCCCATTGATTTGAAGATAAATCATGTGTTACGCTTGGATATGAAGCTCACTCGTGTGTTTCGGCTGCATTTGAAGCTATATCACTTGCATCGCATGTATATGAAGCTAAATAATTTGTGTCGCATGGATTTGATGCTAAGCCTTCTATTTCGCATTGATTTGAAGCTAAATCATGTGTTTCGCTTGGATTTGAAGACCACTCGTTTGTTTCGCCTGCATTTGAAGCTATATCACTTCTATCGCAAGTATAAGAAGCTATATAATTTGTGTCGCATGGATTTGATGCTAAGCCTTCTACTTCGAATTGATTTGAAGCTAAATCATGTGTTTCGCTTGGATTTGAAGCTAACTCGTTTGTTTCGCATGCAGTTGAAGGTAAATCATGTATATCACAAGTATTTGAAGCTGAACCATTTGTTTCGCATGTATTTGAACCTAAATCTTCTACTTCGCATTGATTTCAAGTTAAATCATGTGTTTTGCTTGGATTTGAAGCTAACTCGTTTGTTTCGCATGCAGTTGAAGGTAAATCATGTATATCACAAGTATTTGAGGCTGAACCATTTGTTTTGCATGTATTTGAACCTAAATCTTCTACTTCGCATTGATTTGAAGTTAAATCATGTGTTACGCTTGGATTTGAAGCTAACTCGTTTGTTTCGCATGCCGTTGAAGCTACATCATGTATATCACAAGTATTTGGAGCTAAACCATTTGTTTCGCATGGATTTTAAGGTAAATCTTCTACTTCCCATTGATTTGAAGATAAATCATGTGTTTCGCATAGATTTGAAGCTATCTCGTTAGTTTCGCATGCAGTTGTAGCTAAATAATGTATATCACAAGTATTTGTAGCTAAACCAGTTGTTTCGAATGGGTTGAAGCTACGCCTTCTACTTCGCATTGATTTGAAGCTAAATCATTTGTTTCGCATAGAATTGAAGCTATCTCGTTTGTTCCTACAGCTTTTGAAGCTATATCACTTATATCGCAAGTATTTGAAGCTAAATCATATGTGTCGCATGGATTTGTAGCTGAACCTACTACATCGCATTGATTTGAAGCTAAATCTTGTATATCGTATGGATTTGAAGCAAACTATCTACATCGCATTGATTAGAAGCTTAATCATGTGTATCGCATGGATTTGAAGCTAAACCTTCTACATCGCATTGATTTGAAGCTGAATCATGTGTATCGCATGGATTTGTAGCTAACTCGTTTGTTTCGCACGCAGTTGTAGCTAAATAATGTATATCACAAGTATTTGTAGCTAAACCATTTGTTTTGCATGGATTTGAAGCTAAGCCTTCTACTTCGCATTCATTTGAAGCTAAATCACTTGTTTCGCGTGGATTTGAATCTATGCCTTGTCCTTCGAATTGATTTGAAGCTAAATCATGTGTTTCGTATGGATTTGAAGCTAAACCTTCTACATCGCATTTATTTGAAGCTAAACCTTATATATTCTATTGATTTGAAGCTAAACCATCTACCTTTTTTTGATTTGAAGCAAACCTTCTACATCGCATTGATTTGAAGCTGAATCATGTGTATCGCATGGATTTGAAGCTAACTCGTTTGTTTCGCATGCAGTTGTAGCTAAATAATGTATATCACAAGTATTTGTAGCTAAACCATTTGTTTCGCATCGATTTGAAGCTACGCCTTCTACTTCGCATTGATTTGAAGCTAAATCATTTGTTTCGCATGGAATTGAAGCCACCTCGTTTGTTCCTCCAGCTTTCGAAGCTATATCACTTATATCGCAAGTATTTGAAGCTAAATCATATGTGTCGCATGGATTTGAAGCAAACCTTCTACATCGCATTGATTTGAAGATAAATCGTGTGTTTCGCATGGATTTGAAGCTAACTCGTTAGTGTCGCATGCAGTTGTAGCTAAATAATCTATATCACAAGTATTTGTAGCTAAACCATTTGTTTCGCATGGATTTGAAGCTACGCCTTCTACTTCGCACTGATTTTAAGCTAAATCATTTGTTTCGCATGGAATTGAAGCTACCTCGTTTGTTCCTCCTGCTTTTGAAGCTATATCACTTATATCGCAAGTATTTGAAGCTAAATCATATGTGTCGAATGGATTTGAAGCTGAACCTAATACATCGCATTGATTTGAAACTAAATCTTGTGTATCGCATGGATTTGAAGCTAAACCTACTACATCGCATTGATTTGAAGCTAAGTCATGTATATAGCATGCATTTGAAGGTATCTCGTTTGTTTCGCATGCAGTTGTATCTAAATAATGTATATCACAAGTATTTGTAGTTAAACCATTTGTTTTGCATGGATTTGAAGCTACGCCTTCTACTTCGCATTGATTTGAAGCTAAATCATTTGTTTCGCATGGAATTGAAGCCACCTCGTTTGTTCCTCCAGCTTTTGAAGCTATATCACTTATATCGCAAGTATTTGAAGCTAAATCATATGTGTCGCATGGATTTGAAGCAAACCTTCTACATCGCATTGATTTGAAGATAAATCGTGTGTTTCGCATGGATTTGAAGCTAACTCGTTAGTTTCGCATGCAGTTGTAGCTAAATAATCTATATCACAAGTATTTGTAGCTAAACCATTTGTTTCGCATGGATTTGAAGCTACGCCTTCTACTTCGCATTGATTTGAAGCTAAATCATTTGTTTCGCATGGAATTGAAGCTACCTCGTTTGTTCCTCCTGCTTTTGAAGCTATATCACTTATATCGCAAGTATTTGAAGCTAAATCATATGTGTCGAATGGATTTGAAGCTGAACCTAATACATCGCATTGATTTGAAACTAAATCTTGTGTATCGCATGGATTTGAAGCTAAACCTTCTACATCGCTAATATTTGAAGCTAAATCATGTGTATCGCGTGGATTTTGAAGCTAACTCGTTTGATTAGTCTCCATTTGAAACTATATCATTTATACCCGAAGTATTTGAAGCTATATCATTTGTTTCGCATGGATTTGAAGCTAAACCTTCTACCTCTTATTGTTTTGAAGCTAAAACTTCTACATCGCATTGATTTGAAGCTAAATCATGTTTCTCGCATGGAATTGAAGCTACCTCGTTTGTTCCTACAGCTTTTGAAGCTATATCACTTATATCGCAAGTATTTGCAGCTAAATCGAATGTGTCGCATGGATTTGAAGCTGAACATACTACATCGCATTGATTTGAAGCTAAATCTTGTGTATCGCATGGATTTGAAGCTAAACCTTCTACATCGCATTGATTTGAAGCTAAATCATGTATATAGCATGGATTTGAAGCTATCTCGTTTATTTCGCATGCAGTTGTAGCTAAATAATGTATATCACAAGTATTTGTAGCTAAACCATTTGTTTTGCATGGATTTGAATCTAAGCCTTCTACTTCGCATTCATTTGAAGCTAAATCATTTGTTTCGTATGGATTTGAATCTAAGCCTTGTCCTTCGAATTGATTTGAAGCTAAATCATGTGTTTCGTATGGATTTGAAGCAAAACCTTCTACATCGCATTGATTTGAAGCTAAACCTTCTATATTCTATTGATTTGAAACAGAACCTTCTACCTCTTATTGATTTGAAGCTAAACCTTCTACATCGCATTGATTTGAAGCTAAATCTTGTGTATCGCATGGATTTGAAGCTAAACCTTCTACATCGCATTGATTTGAAGCTAAATCATGTGAATCTCATGGATTTGAAGCTAACTCGTTCGTATAGCATGCAGTTGTAGCTAAATGATGTATATCACAGGTATTTGTAGCTAAACCATTTGTCTTGCATGGATTGGAAGCTAAGCCTTCTACTTCGCATTAATTGGAAGTTAAATCACGTGTTTTGCATGGATTTGAAGCTAAACCCTCTACATCGCATTGATTTGAAGCTAAATTTTGTGTATCGCATGGATTTGAAACTAAACCTTCTACATCGCATTGATTTGCAGATAAATCATGTGTTTCGCATGGATTTGAAGCTAACTCGTTCGTTTCGCCTGCAGTTTAATCTACATCACTTATATCGCTAATATTTGTAGCTAAATCATGTGTATCGCGTGGATTTTGAAGCTAACTCGTTTGATTAGTCTTCAATTGAAGCTATATCATTTATGCCCCAAGTGTTTGAAGCTATATCATTTGTTTCGCATGGATTTGAAGCTAAACCTCCTTCATCGCATGGATTTGCAGCTAAATCATGTGTTTCGCATGCAGTTGTAGCTAAATAATCTATATCACAAGTATTTGTAGCTAAACCATTTGTTTCACATGGATTTGAAGCTACGCCTTCTACATCGCATTGATTTGAAGCTAAATCTTGTGTATCGCATGGATTTGAAGCTAAACCTTCTACATCGCATTGATTTGAAGCTAAATCATGTGAATCTCATGGATTTGAAGCTAACTCGTTCGTATAGCATGCAGTTGTAGCTAAATGATGTATATCACAGGTATTTGTAGCTAAACCATTTGTCTTGCATGGATTGGAAGCTAAGCCTTCTACTTCGCATTAATTGGAAGTTAAATCACGTGTTTTGCATGGATTTGAAGCTAAACCCTCTACATCGCATTGATTTGAAGCTAAATTTTGTGTATCGCATGGATTTGAAGCTAAACTTTCTACATCGCATTGATTTGAAGCTAAATCATTTGTTTCGCATGGAATTGAAGCCACCTCGTTTGTTCCTCCAACTTTTGAAGCTATATCACTTATATCGCAACTATTTGAAGCTAAATCATATGGGTCACATGGATTTGAAGCTGAACCTACTACATCGCATTGATTTGAAGCTAAATCATGTGTTTCGCATGGATTTGAAGCTAACTCGTTCGTTTCGCCTGCAGTTGAATCTACATCACTTATATCGCAAGTATTTGCAGCTAAATCATGTGTAACGCGTGGATTTTGAAGCTAAATCGGTTGATTAGTCTGCATTTGAAGCTATATTACTTATACCCCAAGTGTTTGAAGCTAAATCATATGTTTCGCGTGAATTTGAAGCTAAACCTTCGACATCGCATTGATTTGAAGCTAAATCATGTTTCTCGCATGGAATTGAAGCCACCTCGTTTGTTCCTCCAACTTTTGAAGCTATATCACTTATATCGCAACTATTTGAAGCTAAATCATATGGGTCACATGGATTTGAAGCTGAACCTTCTACATCGCATTGATTTGAAGCTAAATCTTGTGTATCGCATGGATTTGAAGCTAAACCTTCTACATCACATTGATTTGCAGCTAAATCATGTGTTTCGCATGGATTTGAAGCTAACACGTTCGTTTTGCCTGCAGTTGAATCTACATCACTTATATCGCAAGTGTTTGGAGCTAAATCATGTGTATCGCGTGGATTTTGAAGCTAACTCGTTTGATTAGTCTGCATTTGAAGCTATATCACTTATACCCCAAGTGGTTGAAGCTAAATCATTTGTTTCGTGTGGATTTGAAGCTAAACCTTCTACATCGCATTGATTAGAAGCTAAATCATGTGTCTCGCATGGATTTGAAGCTAACTCGTTCGTTTCGCCTCCATTTGAAACTATGTCACTTATATCGCAAGTATTTAAAGCTAAATCATATGTGCCGCATGGATTTGAAGCTGAACCTACTACATCGCATTGATTTGAAGCTAAATCTTGTGTATCGCATGAATTTGAAGCTAAACCTTCTACATCGCATTGATTTGAAGCTAAATCATTTGTTTCGCATGGATTTGTATCTAAGCCTTGTCCTTCGAATTGATTTGAAGCAAAATCATGTGTTTCGTATGGATTTGAAGCTAAGCCTTCTACATCGGATTGATTTGAAGCGAAACCTTCTACATCCTATTGATTTGAAGCTAAACCTTCTACCTCTTATTGTTTTGAAGCTAAACCTTCTACATCGCATTGATTTGCAGCTAAATCATGTGTTTCGCATGGATTTGAAGCTAACTCGTTCGTTTCGCCTGCAGTTGAATCTACATCACTTATATCGCAAGTATTTGCAGCTAAATCATGTGTAACGCGTGAATTTTGAAGCTAAATCGGTTGATTAGTCTGCATTTGAAGCTATATTACTTATACCCCAAGTGTTTGAAGCTAAATCATATGTTTCGCGTGAATTTGAAGCTAAACCTTCGACATCGCATTGATTTGAAGCTAAATCATGTTTCTCGCATGGAATTGAAGCCACCTCGTTTGTTCCTCCAACTTTTGAAGCTATATCACTTATATCGCAACTATTTGAAGCTAAATCATATGGGTCACATGGATTTGAAGCTGAACCTTCTACATCGCATTGATTTGAAGCTAAATCTTGTGTATCGCATGGATTTGAAGCTAAACCTTCTACATCACATTGATTTGCAGCTAAATCATGTGTTTCGCATGGATTTGAAGCTAACACGTTCGTTTTGCCTGCAGTTGAATCTACATCACTTATATCGCAAGTGTTTGGAGCTAAATCATGTGTATCGCGTGGATTTTGAAGCTAACTCGTTTGATTAGTCTGCATTTGAAGCTATATCACTTATACCCCAAGTGGTTGAAGCTAAATCATTTGTTTCGTGTGGATTTGAAGCTAAACCTTCTACATCGCATTGATTAGAAGCTAAATCATGTGTCTCGCATGGATTTGAAGCTAACTCGTTCGTTTCGCCTCCATTTGAAACTATGTCACTTATATCGCAAGTATTTAAAGCTAAATCATATGTGCCGCATGGATTTGAAGCTGAACCTACTACATCGCATTGATTTGAAGCTAAATCTTGTGTATCGCATGAATTTGAAGCTAAACCTTCTACATCGCATTGATTTGAAGCTAAATCATTTGTTTCGCATGGATTTGTATCTAAGCCTTGTCCTTCGAATTGATTTGAAGCTAAATCATGTGTTTCGTATGGATTTGAAGCAAAGCCTTCTACATCGGATTGATTTGAAGCGAAACCTTCTACATCCTATTGATTTGAAGCTAAACCTTCTACCTCTTATTGTTTTGAAGCTAAACCTTCTACATCGCATTGATTTGCAGCTAAATCATGTGTTTCGCATGGATTTGAAGCTAACTCGTTCGTTTCGCCTGCAGTTGAATCTTCATCACTTATATCGCAAGTATTTGCAGCTAAATCATGTGTAACGCGTGGATTTTGAAGCTAAATCGGTTGATTAGTCTGCATTTGAAGCTATATCACTTATACCCCAAGTGTTTGAAGCTAAATCATTTGTTTCGCGTGGATTTGAAGCTAAACTTTCTACATCGCATTGATTAGAAGCTAAATCATGTGTCTCGCATGGATTTGAAGCTAACTCGTTCGTTTCGCCTCCATTTGAAACTATGTCACTTATATCGCAAGTATTTAAAGCTAAATCATATGTGCCGCATGGATTTGAAGCTGAACCTACTACATCGCATTGATTTGAAGCTAAATCGTGTTTATCGCATGGATTTGAATCTAAACCTTCTACATCGCATTGATTTGAAGCTAAATCATTTGTTTCGCATGGATTTGTATCTAAGCCTTGTCCTTCGAAATGATTTGAAGCTAAATCATGTGTTTCGTATGGATTTGAAGCTAAACCTTCTACATCGGATTGATTTGAAGCGAAACCTTCTACATTCTATTGATTTGAAGCTAAACCTTCTACCTCTTATTGTTTTGAAGCTAAACCTTCTACATCGCATTGATTTGCAGCTAAATCATGTGTTTCGCATGGATTTGAAGCTAACTCGTTCGTTTCGCCTGCAGTTGAATCTACACCACTTATATCGCAAGTATTTGCAGCTAAATCATGTGTAACGCGTGGATTTTGAAGCTAAATCGTTTGATTAGTCTGCATTTGAAGCTATATCACTTATACCCCAAGTGTTTGAAGCTAAATCATATGTTTCGCGTGAATTTGAAGCTAAACCTTCTACATCGCATTGATTTGAAGCTAAATCATGTTTCTCGCATGGTATTGAAGCTACCTCGCTTGTTCCTACAGCTTTTGAAGCTATATCACTTATATCGCAAGTATTTGAAGCTAAATCAGATGTGTCGCATGGATTTGAAGCTGAACCTACTACATCGCATTGATTTGAAGCTAAATCTTGTGTATCTCATGGATTTGAAGCTAAACCTTCTACATCGCTAATATTTGAAGCTAAATCATGTGTATCGCGTGGATTTTGAAGCTAACTCGTTTGATTAGTCTCCATTTGAAACTATATCATTTATACCCGAAGTATTTGAAGCTATATCATTTGTTTCGCATGGATTTGAAGCTAAACCTTCTACCTCTTATTGTTTTGAAGCTAAAACTTCTACATCGCATTGATTTGAAGCTAAATCATGTTTCTCGCATGGAATTGAAGCTACCTCGTTTGTTCCTACAGCTTTTGAAGCTATATCACTTATATCGCAAGTATTTGCAGCTAAATTGAATGTGTCGCATGGATTTGAAGCTGAACATACTACATCGCATTGATTTGAAGCTAAATCTTGTGTATCGCATGGATTTGAAGCTAAACCTTCTACATCGCATTGATTTGAAGCTAAATCATGTATATAGCATGGATTTGAAGCTATCTCGTTTATTTCGCATGCAGTTGTAGCTAAATAATGTATATCACAAGTATTTGTAGCTAAACCATTTGTTTTGCATGTATTTGAATCTAAGCCTTCTACTTCGCATTCATTTGAAGTTAAATCATTTGTTTCGTATGGATTTGAATCTAAGCCTTGTCCTTCGAATTGATTTGAAGCTAAATCATGTGTTTCGTATGGATTTGAAGCTAAACCTTCTACATCGCATTGATTTGAAGCTAAACCTTCTATATTCTATTGATTTGAAGCAGAACCTTCTACCTCTTATTGATTTGAAGCTAAACCTTCTACATCGCATTGATTTGACGCTAAATCTTGTGTATCGCATGGATTTGAAGCTAAACCTTCTACATCGCATTGATTTGAAGCTAAATTTTGTGTATCGCATGGATTTGAAACTAAACCTTCTACATCGCATTGATTTGCAGATAAATCATGTGTTTCGCATGGATTTGAAGCAAACTCGTTCGTTTCGCCTGCAGTTTAATCTACATCACTTATATCGCTAATATTTGTAGCTAAATCATGTGTATCGCGTGGATTTTGAAGCTAACTCGTTTGATTAGTCTTCAATTGAAGGTATATCACTTATACCCCAAGTGTTTGAAGCTAAATCATTTGTTTCGCGTGGATTTGAAGCTAAACCTTCTACATCGCATTGATTAGAAGTTAAATCATGTGTCGCGCATGGATTTGAAGCTAACTCGTTAGTTTCGCATGCAGTTGTTGCTAAATAATGTATATCACAAGTATTCGTAGCTAAACCATTTGTTTTGCATGGATTTGAAGCTACTCCTTCTACTTCGCATTGATTTGAAGCTAAATCATATGTGTCGCATGGATTTGAAGCTGAACCTTCTACATCGCATTGATTTGAAACTAAATCTTGTGTATCGCATGGATTTGAAGCTAAACCGTCTACATCACATTGATTTGAAGCTAAATCATGTGTTTCGCATGCAGTTGAAGCTAAATCATGTCTTTCACAAGTATTTGAAGATGAACCATTTGAATTGCATTGATTTGAACCCGAGCCTTCTACTTCGCACTGATTTGCAGCTAAATAATGAGTTTCTCATGGATTTGAAGCTAAACCTTCTACATTGAATTGATTTGCAGCTGTGTCATGTGTTTCGCATGGATTTGAAGCTAACTCTATCGTTTCGCCTGTATTCGTAGCTATATCACTTTTATCGCAAGTATTTGAAGCTAATTCATGTGTTACGCTTGAATTTGAAGCTAAACCTTCTACATCGCATTGATTTGAAGATAAATCATGTGTCTCGCATGGAATTGAAACTACCTCGCTTGTTCCTACAGCTTTTGAAGCTATATCACTTATATCGCAAGTATTTGAAGCTAAATCATATGTGTCGCATGGATTTGAAGCTGAACCTACTACATCGCATTGATTTGAAGCTAAATCTTGTGTATCGCATGAATTTGAAGCTAAACCTTCTACATCGCATTGATTTGAAGCTAAATCATTTGTTTCGCATGGATTTGTATCTAAGCCTTGTCCTTCGAATTGATTTGAAGCTAAATCATGTGTTTCGTATGGATTTGAAGCTAAGCCTTCTACATCGGATTGATTTGAAGCGAAACCTTCTACATCCTATTGATTTGAAGCTAAACCTTCTACCTCTTATTGTTTTGAAGCTAAACCTTCTACATCGCATTGATTTGCAGCTAAATCATGTGTTTCGCATGGATTTGAAGCTAACTCGTTCGTTTCGCCTGCAGTTGAATCTACATCACTTATATCGCAAGTATTTGCAGCTAAATCATGTGTAACGCGTGGATTTTGAAGCTAAATCGTTTGATTAGTCTGCATTTGAAGCTATATCACTTATACCCCAAGTGTTTGAAGCTAAATCATATGTTTCGCGTGAATTTGAAGCTAAACCTTCTACATCGCATTGATTTGAAGCTAAATCATGTTTCTCGCATGGTATTGAAGCTACCTCGCTTGTTCCTACAGCTTTTGAAGCTATATCACTTATATCGCAAGTATTTGAAGCTAAATCAGATGTGTCGCATGGATTTGAAGCTGAACCTACTACATCGCATTGATTTGAAGCTAAATCTTGTGTATCTCATGGATTTGAAGCTAAACCTTCTACATCGCTAATATTTGAAGCTAAATCATGTGTATCGCGTGGATTTTGAAGCTAACTCGTTTGATTAGTCTCCATTTGAAACTATATCATTTATACCCGAAGTATTTGAAGCTATATCATTTGTTTCGCATGGATTTGAAGCTAAACCTTCTACCTCTTATTGTTTTGAAGCTAAAACTTCTACATCGCATTGATTTGAAGCTAAATCATGTTTCTCGCATGGAATTGAAGCTACCTCGTTTGTTCCTACATCTTTTGAAGCTATATCACTTATATCGCAAGTATTTGCAGCTAAATCGAATGTGTCGCATGGATTTGAAGCTGAACATACTACATCGCATTGATTTGAAGCTAAATCTTGTGTATCGCATGGATTTGAAGCTAAACCTTCTACATCGCATTGATTTGAAGCTAAATCATGTATATAGCATGGATTTGAAGCTATCTCGTTTATTTCGCATGCAGTTGTAGCTAAATAATGTATATCACAAGTATTTGTAGCTAAACCATTTGTTTTGCATGGATTTGAATCTAAGCCTTCTACTTCGCATTCATTTGAAGCTAAATCATTTGTTTCGTATGGATTTGAATCTAAGCCTTGTCCTTCGAGTTGATTTGAAGCTAAATCATGTGTTTCGTATGGATTTGAAGCTAAACCTTCTACATCGCATTGATTTGAAGCTAAACCTTCTATATTCTATTGATTTGAAACAGAACCTTCTACCTCTTATTGATTTGAAGCTAAACCTTCTACATCGCATTGATTTGAAGCTAAATCTTGTGTATCGCATGGATTTGAAGCTAAACCTTCTACATCGCATTGATTTGAAGCTAAATCATGTGAATCTCATGGATTTGAAGCTAACTCGTTCGTATAGCATGCAGTTGTAGCTAAATGATGTATATCACAGGTATTTGTAGCTAAACCATTTGTCTTGCATGGATTTGAAGCTAAGCCTTCTACTTCGCATTAATTGGAAGTTAAATCACGTGTTTTGCATGGATTTGAAGCTAAACCCTCTACATCGCATTGATTTGAAGCTAAATTTTGTGTATCGCATGGATTTGAAACTAAACCTTCTACATCGCATTGATTTGGAGATAAATCATGTGTTTCGCATGGATTTGAAGCTAACTCGTTCGTTTCGCCTGCAGTTTAATCTACATCACTTATATCGCTAATATTTGTAGCTAAATCATGTGTATCGCGTGGATTTTGAAGCTAACTCGTTTGATTAGTCTTCAATTGAAGCTATATCATTTATGCCCCAAGTGTTTGAAGCTATATCATTTGTTTCGCATGGATTTGAAGCTAAACCTCCTTCATCGCATTGATTTGCAGCTAAATCATGTGTTTCGCATGCAGTTGTAGCTAAATAATCTATATCACAAGTATTTGTAGCTAAACCATTTGTTTCACATGGATTTGAAGCTACGCCTTCTACTTCGCATTGATTTGAAGCTAAATCATTTGTTTCGCATGGAATGAAGCCACCTCGTTTGTTCCTCCAACTTTTGAAGCTATATCACTTATATCGCAACTATTTGAAGCTAAATCATATGGGTCACATGGATTTGAAGCTGAACCTTCTACATCGCATTGATTTGAAGCTAAATCTTGTGTATCGCATGGATTTGAAGCTAAACCTTCTACATCACATTGATTTGCAGCTAAATCATGTGTTTCGCATGGATTTGAAGCTAACACGTTCGTTTTGCCTGCAGTTGAATCTACATCACTTATATCGCAAGTGTTTGGAGCTAAATCATGTGTATCGCGTGGATTTTGAAGCTAACTCGTTTGATTAGTCTGCATTTGAAGCTATATCACTTATACCCCAAGTGGTTGAAGCTAAATCATTTGTTTCGTGTGGATTTGAAGCTAAACCTTCTACATCGCATTGATTAGAAGCTAAATCATGTGTCTCGCATGGACTTGAAGCTAACTCGTTCGTTTCGCCTCCATTTGAAACTATGTCACTTATATCGCAAGTATTTAAAGCTAAATCATATGTGCCGCATGGATTTGAAGCTGAACCTACTACATCGCATTGATTTGAAGCTAAATCTTGTGTATCGCATGAATTTGAATCTAAACCTTCTACATCGCATTGATTTGAAGCTAAATCATTTGTTTCGCATGGATTTGTATCTAAGCCTTGTCCTTCGAATTGATTTGAAGCTAAATCATGTGTTTCGTATGGATTTGAAGCTAAGCCTTCTACATCGGATTGATTTGAAGCGAAACCTTCTACATCCTATTGATTTGAAGCTAAACCTTCTACCTCTTATTGTTTTGAAGCTAAACCTTCTACATCGCATTGATTTGTAGCTAAATCATGTGTTTCGCATGGATTTGAAGCTAGCTCGTTCGTTTCGCCTGCAGTTGAATCTACATCACTTATATCGCAAGTATTTGCAGCTAAATCATGTGTAACGCGTGGATTTTGAAGCTAAATCGGTTGATTAGTCTGCATTTGAAGCTATATTACTTATACCCCAAGTGTTTGAAGCTAAATCATATGTTTCGCGTGAATTTGAAGCTAAACCTTCGACATCGCATTGATTTGAAGCTAAATCATGTTTCTCGCATGGTATTGAAGCTACCTCGCTTGTTCCTACAGCTTTTGAAGCTATATCACTTATATCGCAAGTATTTGAAGCTAAATCAGATGTGTCGCATGGATTTGAAGCTGAACCTACTACATCGCATTGATTTGAAGCTAAATCTTGTGTATCGCATGGATTTGAAGCTAAACCTTCTACATCGCTAATATTTGAAGCTAAATCATGTGTATCGCGTGGATTTTGAAGCTAACTCGTTTGATTAGTCTTCATTTGAAACTATATCATTTATACCCGAAGTGTTTGAAGCTATATCATTTGTTTCGCATGGATTTGAAGCTGAACCTTCTACATCGCATTGCTTTGCAGCTGAATCATGTGATTCGCATGGATTTGAAGCTAACTCGTTCGTTTCGCCTGTATTTGAAGCTAGATCACTTATATCGCAAGTATTTGAAGCTAAATCATTTGTTTCGCATGGATTTGAATCTAAGCCTTGTCCTTCGAATTGATTTGAAGCTAAATCATGTGTTTCGTATGGGTTTGAAGCTGAACCAACTACATCGCATTGATTTGAAGCTAAATCTTGCGTATCGCATGGATTTGAAGCTAAACCTTCTACATCGCTAATATTTGAAGCTAAATCATGTGTATCGCGTGGATTTTGAAGCTAACTCGTTTGATTAGTCTTCATTTGAAACTATATCATTTATACCCGAAGTGTTTGAAGCTATATCATTTGTTTCGCATGGATTTGAAGCTGAACCTTCTACATCGCATTGATTTGCAGCTGAATCATGTGTGTCGCATGGATCTGAAGCTAAGCCTTCTACTTCGCATCGATTTGAAGTTAAATCATTTGTTTCGCATGGAATTGAAGCCACCTCGTTTGTTCCTCCAACTTTTGAAGCTATATCACTTATATCGCAACTATTTGAAGCTAAATCATTTGTTTCGCGTGGATTTGAAGCTAAACCTTCTACATCGCATTGATTAGAAGCTAAATCATGTGTCTCGCATGGATTTGAAGCTAACTCGTTCGTTTCGCCTCCATTTGGAACTATGTCACTTATATCGCAAGTATTTAAAGCTAAATCATATGTGCCGCATGGATTTGAAGCTGAACCTACTACATCGCATTGATTTGAAGCTAAATCTTGTGTATCTCATGGATTTGAAGCTAAACCTTCTACATCGCTAATATTTGAAGCTAAATCATGTGTATCGCGTGGATTTTGAAGCTAACTCGTTTGATTAGTCTCCATTTGAAACTATATCATTTATACCCGAAGTATTTGAAGCTATATCATTTGTTTCGCATGGATTTGAAGCTAAACCTTCTACCTCTTATTGTTTTGAAGCTAAAACTTCTACATCGCATTGATTTGAAGCTAAATCATGTTTCTCGCATGGAATTGAAGCTACCTCGTTTGTTCCTAGAGCTTTTGAAGCTATATCACTTATATCGCAAGTATTTGCAGCTAAATCGAATGTGTCGCATGGATTTGAAGCTGAACATACTACATCGCATTGATTTGAAGCTAAATCTTGTGTATCGCATGGATTTGAAGCTAAACCTTCTACATCGCATTGATTTGAAGCTAAATCATGTATATAGCATGGATTTGAAGCTATCTCGTTTATTTCGCATGCAGTTGTAGCTAAATAATGTATATCACAAGTATTTGTAGCTAAACCATTTGTTTTGCATGGATTTGAATCTAAGCCTTCTACTTCGCATTCATTTGAAGCTAAATCATTTGTTTCGTATGGATTTGAATCTAAGCCTTGTCCTTCGAATTGATTTGAAGCTAAATCATGTGTTTCGTATGGATTTGAAGCCAAACCTTCTACATCGCATTGATTTGAAGCTAAACCTTCTATATTCTATTGATTTGAAGCAGAACCTTCTACCTCTTATTGATTTGAAGCTAAACCTTCTACATCGCATTGATTTGACGCTAAATCTTGTGTATCGCATGGATTTGAAGCTAAACCTTCTACATCGCATTGATTTGAAGCTAAATTTTGTGTATCGCATGGATTTGAAACTAAACCTTCTACATCGCATTGATTTGCAGATAAATCATGTGTTTCGCATGGATTTGAAGCTAACTCGTTCGTTTCGCCTGCAGTTTAATCTACATCACTTATATCGCTAATATTTGTAGCTAAATCATGTGTATCGCGTGGATTTTGAAGCTAACTCGTTTGATTAGTCTTCAATTGAAGCTATATCATTTATGCCCCAAGTGTTTGAAGCTATATCATTTGTTTCGCATGGATTTGAAGCTAAACCTCCTTCATCGCATTGATTTGCAGCTAAATCATGTGTTTCGCATGCAGTTGAAGCTAAATCATGTCTTTCACAAGTATTTGAAGATGAACCATTTGTGTCGCATTGATTTGAACCCAAGCCTTCTACTTCGCACTGATTTGCAGCTAAATAATGTGTTTCGCATGGATTTGAAGCTAATCCTTCTACATCGCATTGATTTGCAGCTGAATCATGTGTGTCGCATGGATTTGAAGCTAACTCGTTCGTTTTGCTTGCAGTTGAATCTACATCACTTATATCGCAAGTGTTTGAAGCTGAATCATGTGTATCGCGTGGAATTGAAGCTACCTCGTTTGTTCCTACAGCTTTTAAAGCTATATCACTTATATCGCAAGTATTTGAAGCTAAATCATATGTGTCGCATGGATTTGAAGCTGAACCTACTTCATCGCATTGACTTGAAGCTAAATCTTGTGTATGGCATGGATTTGAAGCTAACTCGTTCGTTTCGCCTCCATTTGAAACTATGTCACTTATATCGCAAGTATTTAAAGCTAAATCATATGTGCCGCATGGATTTGAAGCTGAACCTACTACATCGCATTGATTTGAAGCTAAATCGTGTGTATCGCATGGATTTGAATCTAAACCTTCTACATCGCATTGATTTGAAGCTAAATCATTTGTTTCGCATGGATTTGTATCTAAGCCTTGTCCTTCGAAATGATTTGAAGCTAAATCATGTGTTTCGTATGGATTTGAAGCTAAACCTTCTACATCGGATTGATTTGAAGCGAAACCTTCTACATTCTATTGATTTGAAGCTAAACCTTCTACCTCTTATTGTTTTGAAGCTAAACCTTCTACATCGCATTGATTTGTAGCTAAATCATGTGTTTCGCATGGAATTTGAAGCTAGCTCGTTCGTTTCGCCTGCAGTTGAATCTACATCACTTATATCGCAAGTATTTGCAGCTAAATCATGTGTAACGCGTGGATTTTGAAGCTAAATCGGTTGATTAGTCTGCATTTGAAGCTATATTACTTATACCCCAAGTGTTTGAAGCTAAATCATATGTTTCGCGTGAATTTGAAGCTAAACTTCGACATCGCATTGATTTGAAGCTAAATCATGTTTCTCGCATGGTATTGAAGCTACCTCGCTTGTTCCTACAGCTTTTGAAGCTATATCACTTATATCGCAAGTATTTGAAGCTAAATCAGATGTGTCGCATGGATTTGAAGCTGAACCTACTACATCGCATTGATTTGAAGCTAAATCTTGTGTATCGCATGGATTTGAAGCTAAACCTTCTACATCGCTAATATTTGAAGCTAAATCATGTGTATCGCGTGGATTTTGAAGCTAACTCGTTTGATTAGTCTTCATTTGAAACTATATCATTTATACCCGAAGTGTTTGAAGCTATATCATTTGTTTCGCATGGATTTGAAGCTGAACCTTCTACATCGCATTGCTTTGCAGCTGAATCATGTGATTCGCATGGATTTGAAGCTAACTCGTTCGTTTCGCCTGTATTTGAAGCTAGATCACTTATATCGCAAGTATTTGAAGCTAAATCATTTGTTTCGCATGGATTTGAATCTAAGCCTTGTCCTTCGAATTGATTTGAAGCTAAATCATGTGTTTCGTATGGGTTTGAAGCTGAACCAACTACATCGCATTGATTTGAAGCTAAATCTTGCGTATCGCATGGATTTGAAGTTAAACCTTCTACATCGCTAATATTTGAAGCTAAATCATGTGTATCGCGTGGATTTTGAAGCTAACTCGTTTGATTAGTCTTCATTTGAAACTATATCATTTATACCCGAAGTGTTTGAAGCTATATCATTTGTTTCGCATGGATTTGAAGCTGAACCTTCTACATCGCATTGATTTGCAGCTGAATCATGTGTGTCGCATGGATCTGAAGCTAAGCCTTCTACTTCGCATCGATTTGAAGTTAAATCATTTGTTTCGCATGGAATTGAAGCCACCTCGTTTGTTCCTCCAACTTTTGAAGCTATATCACTTATATCGCAACTATTTGAAGCTAAATCATTTGTTTCGCGTGGATTTGAAGCTAAACCTTCTACATCGCATTGATTAGAAGCTAAATCATGTGTCTCGCATGGATTTGAAGCTAACTCGTTCGTTTCGCCTCCATTTGAAACTATGTCACTTATATCGCAAGTATTTAAAGCTAAATCATATGTGCCGCATGGATTTGAAGCTGAACCTACTACATCGCATTGATTTGAAGCTAAATCTTGTGTATCTCATGGATTTGAAGCTAAACCTTCTACATCGCTAATATTTGAAGCTAAATCATGTGTATCGCGTGGATTTTGAAGCTAACTCGTTTGATTAGTCTCCATTTGAAACTATATCATTTATACCCGAAGTATTTGAAGCTATATCATTTGTTTCGCATGGATTTGAAGCTAAACCTTCTACCTCTTATTGTTTTGAAGCTAAAACTTCTACATCGCATTGATTTGAAGCTAAATCATGTTTCTCGCATGGAATTGAAGCTACCTCGTTTGTTCCTAGAGCTTTTGAAGCTATATCACTTATATCGCAAGTATTTGCAGCTAAATCGAATGTGTCGCATGGATTTGAAGCTGAACATACTACATCGCATTGATTTGAAGCTAAATCTTGTGTATCGCATGGATTTGAAGCTAAACCTTCTACATCGCATTGATTTGAAGCTAAATCATGTATATAGCATGGATTTGAAGCTATCTCGTTTATTTCGCATGCAGTTGTAGCTAAATAATGTATATCACAAGTATTTGTAGCTAAACCATTTGTTTTGCATGGATTTGAATCTAAGCCTTCTACTTCGCATTCATTTGAAGCTAAATCATTTGTTTCGTATGGATTTGAATCTAAGCCTTGTCCTTCGAATTGATTTGAAGCTAAATCATGTGTTTCGTATGGATTTGAAGCTAAACCTTCTACATCGCATTGATTTGAAGCTAAACCTTCTATATTCTATTGATTTGAAGCAGAACCTTCTACCTCTTATTGATTTGAAGCTAAACCTTCTACATCGCATTGATTTGACGCTAAATCTTGTGTATCGCATGGATTTGAAGCTAAACCTTCTACATCGCATTGATTTGAAGCTAAATTTTGTGTATCGCATGGATTTGAAACTAAACCTTCTACATCGCATTGATTTGCAGATAAATCATGTGTTTCGCATGGATTTGAAGCTAACTCGTTCGTTTCGCCTGCAGTTTAATCTACATCACTTATATCGCTAATATTTGTAGCTAAATCATGTGTATCGCGTGGATTTTGAAGCTAACTCGTTTGATTAGTCTTCAATTGAAGCTATATCATTTATGCCCCAAGTGTTTGAAGCTATATCATTTGTTTCGCATGGATTTGAAGCTAAACCTCCTTCATCGCATTGATTTGCAGCTAAATCATGTGTTTCGCATGCAGTTGAAGCTAAATCATGTCTTTCACAAGTATTTGAAGATGAACCATTTGTGTCGCATTGATTTGAACCCAAGCCTTCTACTTCGCACTGATTTGCAGCTAAATAATGTGTTTCGCATGGATTTGAAGCTAATCCTTCTACATCGCATTGATTTGCAGCTGAATCATGTGTGTCGCATGGATTTGAAGCTAACTCGTTCGTTTTGCTTGCAGTTGAATCTACATCACTTATATCGCAAGTGTTTGAAGCTGAATCATGTGTATCGCGTGGAATTGAAGCTACCTCGTTTGTTCCTACAGCTTTTAAAGCTATATCACTTATATCGCAAGTATTTGAAGCTAAATCATATGTGTCGCATGGATTTGAAGCTGAACCTACTTCATCGCATTGACTTGAAGCTAAATCTTGTGTATGGCATGGATTTGAAGCTAACTCGTTCGTTTCGCCTCCATTTGAAACTATGTCACTTATATCGCAAGTATTTAAAGCTAAATCATATGTGCCGCATGGATTTGAAGCTGAACCTACTACATCGCATTGATTTGAAGCTAAATCTTGTGTATCGCATGGATTTGAATCTAAACCTTCTACATCGCATTGATTTGAAGCCAAATCATTTGTTTCGCATGGATTTGTATCTAAGCCTTGTCGTTCGAAATGATTTGAAGCTAAATCATGTGTTTCGTATGGATTTGAAGCTAAACCTTCTACATCGGATTGATTTGAAGCGAAACCTTCTACATTCTATTGATTTGAAGCTAAACCTTCTACCTCTTATTGTTTTGAAGCTAAACCTTCTACATCGCATTGATTTGCAGCTAAATCATGTGTTTCGCATGGATTTGAAGCTAACTCGTTCGTTTCGCCTGCACTTGAATCTACACCACTTATATTGCAAGTATTTGCAGCTAAATCATGTGTAACGCGTGGATTTTGAAGCTAAATCGTTTGATTAGTCTGCATTTGAAGCTATATCACTTATACCCCAAGTGTTTGAAGCTAAATCATATGTTTCGCGTGAATTTGAAGCTAAACCTTCTACATCGCATTGATTTGAAGCTAAATCATGTTTCTCGCATGGTATTGAAGCTACCTAGCTTGTTCCTACAGCTTTTGAAGCTATATCACTTATATCGCAAGTATTTAAAGCTAATTCCGATGTGTCGCATGGATTTGAAGCTGAACCTACTACATCGCATTGATTTGAAGCTAAATCTTATGTATCGCATGGATTTGAAGCTAAACCTTCTACATCGCTAATATTTGAAGCTAAATCATGTGTATCGCGTGGATTTTGAAGCTAACTCGTTTGATTAGTCTTCATTTGAAACTATATCATTCATACCCGAAGTGTTTGAAGCTATGTCATTTGTTTCGCATGGATTTGAAGCTGAACCTTCTACATCGCATTGATTTGCAGCTGAATCATGTGTTTCGCATGGATTTGAAGCTAACTCGTTTGTTTCGCCTGTATTTGTAGCTAGATCACTTATATCGCAAGTATTTGAAGCTAAATCATGTGTATCGCATGGATTTGAAGCTAACTCGTTCGTTTCGCCTGCAGTTGAATCTACATCACTTATATCGCTAATAATTGTAGCTAAATCATGTGTATCGCGTGGATTTTGAAGCTAACTCGTTTGATTAGTCTTCAATTGAAGCTATATCATTTATGCCCCAAGTGTTTGAAGCTATATCATTTGTTTCGCATGGATTTGAAGCTAAACCTCCTTCATCGCATTGATTTGCAGCTAAATCATGTGTTTCGCATGCAGTTGAAGCTGAATCATGTCTTTCACAAGTATTTGAAGATGAACCATTTGAGTCGCATTGATTTGAACCCAAGCCTTCTACTTCGCACCTATTTGCAGCTAAATAATGTGTATCGCATGGATTTGAAGCTAAACCTTCTACATCGCATTGATTTGAAGCTAAATTATTTGTTTCGCATGGATTTGAATATAAGCCTTGTCCTTCGAATTGATTTAAAGCTAAATCATGTGTTTCGTATGGATTTGAAGCTAAACCTTCTACATCGCATTGATTTGAAGCTAAATAATGTGTTTCGCATGGATTTGAAGCTAACTCGTTCGTTGCGCACGCAGTTAAATCTAAATAACGTATATCACAAGTATTTGAAGCTAAACCATTTGATTCGCATGGATTTGAAGCTAAAACTTCTACATCGCATTGATTTGCAGCTGAATCATGTCCTTCCCATGGATTTGAAGCTAACTCGTTCGTTTCGCCTGTATTTGAAGCTATATCACTTATATCGCAAGTATTCGAAGCTAAATCATGTGTATCGCATGGATTTGTTGCTAAACCTTCTACATCGCATTGATTTGAAGCTAAATCATTTGTTTCGCATGCAGTTGAAGCTAAATCATGTCTTTCACAAGTATTTCAAGATGAACCATTTGAATCGCATTGATTTGAACCCGAGCCTTCTACTTCGCACTGATTTGCAGCTAAATAATGTGTTTCGCATGGATTTGAAGCTAATCCTTCTACATCGCATTGCTTTGCAGCTGAATCATGTGATTCGCATGGATTTGAAGCTAACTCGTTCGTTTCGCCTGTATTTGAAGCTAGATCACTTATATCGCAAGTATTTGAAGCTAAATCATGTGTATCGCATGGATTTGAAGCTAAACCTTCTACATCGCATTGATTTGAAGCTAAATCATTTGTTTCGCATGGATATGAATCTAAGCCTTGTCCTTCGAATTGATTTGAAGCTAAATCATGTGTTTCGTATGGGTTTGAAGCTGAACCAACTACATCGCATTGATTTGAAGATAAATCTTGTGTATCGCATGGATTTGAAGCTAAACCTTCTACATCGCTAATATTTGAAGCTAAATCATGTGTATCGCGTGGATTTTGAAGCTAACTCGTTTGATTAGTCTTCATTTGAAACTATATCATTCATACCCGAAGTGTTTGAAGCTATGTCATTTGTTTCGCATGGATTTGAAGCTGAACATTCTACATCGCATTGATTTGAAGTTAAATCATGTGTTACGCTTGGATTTGAAGATCACTCATTTGTTTCGCCTGCATTTGAAGCTATATCACTTATATCGAATTATTTGAAGCTAAATCATTTGTTTCGCATGTATTTGAACCTAAATCTTCTACTTCGCATTGATTTGAAGCTAAATCATGTGTTTCGCTTAGATTTGAAGCTAACTCGTTTGTTTCGCATGCCGTTGAAGCTACATCATGTATATCACAAGTATTTGGAGCTAAACCATTTGTTTCGCATGGATTTTAAGGTAAATCTTCTACTTCCCATTGATTTGAAGATAAATCATGTGTTACGCTTGGATTTAAAGCTCAGTCGTGTGTTTCGCCTGCATTTGAAGCTATATCGCTTGAATCGCATGTATATGAAGCTAAATAATTTGTGTCGCATGGATTTGATGCTAAGCCTTCTATTTCGCATTGATTTGAAGCTAAATCATGTGTTTCGCTTGGATTTGAAGCTAACTCGATTGTTTCGCATGCAGTTGGAGCTAAATCATGTATATCACAAGAATTTGAAGCTAAACCATTTGTTTCGCCTGCATTTGAAGCTATATCACTTGTATCGCAAGTATAAGAAGCTAAATAATTTGTGTTCCATGGATTTGTTGCTAAGCCTTCTACTTCGCATTGATTTGAAGTTAAATCATGTGTTTCCCTTGGGTGTGAAGCTAAATCGTTTGTTTCGCATGCAGCTGAAGCAAAATCATGTATATCACAAGTATTGATGCTAAACGATTTGTTTCGCATTGATTTGAAGGTAAGCACTCTAGTTCGCATTGATTTGAAATTAAATGATGTGATTCCTTTGAATTTGTAGCTAACTCGTTTGTTTCACTTGCAGTTGAAGTTAAATGATGTATATCACAAGTGTTTGAAGCTGAACCATTTGTTTCTCATGGATTTGAAGCTAAGCCTTCTACTTCGAATTGATTTGAAGCTAAATCATGTGTTTCGCTTGGATTTGAAGCTAACTCGTTTGTATCGCATGCAGTTGAAGCTAAATCATGTATATCACAAGTATTTGAAGCTAAACCATTTGTTTCGCCTGCATTTGAAGCTATATCACTTGTATCGCAAGTATAAGAAGCTAAATAATTTGTGTTCCATGGATTTGTTGCTAAGCCTTCTACTTCGCATTGATTTGAAGTTAAATCATGTGTTTCCCTTGGGTGTGAAGCTAAATCGTTTGTTTCGCATGCAGCTGAAGCAAAATCATGTATATCACAAGTATTGATGCTAAACGATTTGTTTCGCATTGATTTGAAGGTAAGCACTCTAGTTCGCATTGATTTGAAATTAAATGATGTGATTCCTTTGAATTTGTAGCTAACTCGTTTGTTTCACTTGCAGTTGAAGTTAAATGATGTATATCACAAGTGTTTGAAGCTGAACCATTTGTTTCTCATGGATTTGAAGCTAAGCCTTCTACTTCGAATTGATTTGAAGCTAAATCATGTGTTTCGCTTGGATTTGAAGATCACTCATTTGTTTCGCCTGCATTTGAAGCTATATCACTTATATCGAATTATTTGAAGCTAAATCATTTGTTTCGCATGTATTTGAACCTAAATCTTCTACTTCGCATTGATTTGAAGCTAAATCATGTGTTTCGCTTAGATTTGAAGCTAACTCGTTTGTTTCGCATGCCGTTGAAGCTACATCATGTATATCACAAGTATTTGGAGCTAAACCATTTGTTTCGCATGGATTTTAAGGTAAATCTTCTACTTCCCATTGATTTGAAGATAAATCATGTGTTACGCTTGGATTTAAAGCTCAGTCGTGTGTTTCGCCTGCATTTGAAGCTATATCGCTTGAATCGCATGTATATGAAGCTAAATAATTTGTGTCGCATGGATTTGATGCTAAGCCTTCTATTTCGCATTGATTTGAAGCTAAATCATGTGTTTCGCTTGGATTTGAAGCTAACTCGATTGTTTCGCATGCAGTTGGAGCTAAATCATGTATATCACAAGTATTTGAAGCTAAACCATTTGTTTCGCCTGCATTTGAAGCTATATCACTTGTATCGCAAGTATAAGAAGCTAAATAATTTGTGTTCCATGGATTTGTTGCTAAGCCTTCTACTTCGCATTGATTTGAAGTTAAATCATGTGTTTCCCTTGGGTGTGAAGCTAAATCGTTTGTTTCGCATGCAGCTGAAGCAAAATCATGTATATCACAAGTATTGATGCTAAACGATTTGTTTCGCATTGATTTGAAGGTAAGCACTCTAGTTCGCATTGATTTGAAATTAAATGATGTGATTCCTTTGAATTTGTAGCTAACTCGTTTGTTTCACTTGCAGTTGAAGTTAAATGATGTATATCACAAGTGTTTGAAGCTGAACCATTTGTTTCTCATGGATTTGAAGCTAAGCCTTCTACTTCGAATTGATTTGAAGCTAAATCATGTGTTTCGCTTGGATTTGAAGCTAACTCGTTTGTATCGCATGCAGTTGAAGCTAAATCATGTATATCACAAGTATTTGAAGCTAAACCATTTGTTTCGCCTGCATTTGAAGCTATATCACTTGTATCGCAAGTATAAGAAGCTAAATAATTTGTGTTCCATGGATTTGTTGCTAAGCCTTCTACTTCGCATTGATTTGAAGTTAAATCATGTGTTTCCCTTGGGTGTGAAGCTAAATCGTTTGTTTCGCATGCAGCTGAAGCAAAATCATGTATATCACAAGTATTGATGCTAAACGATTTGTTTCGCATTGATTTGAAGGTAAGCACTCTAGTTCGCATTGATTTGAAATTAAATGATGTGATTCCTTTGAATTTGTAGCTAACTCGTTTGTTTCACTTGCAGTTGAAGTTAAATGATGTATATCACAAGTGTTTGAAGCTGAACCATTTGTTTCTCATGGATTTGAAGCTAAGCCTTCTACTTCGAATTGATTTGAAGCTAAATCATGTGTTTCGCTTGGATTTGAAGCTAACTCGTTTGTATCGCATGCAGTTGAAGCTAAATCATGTATATCACAAGTATTTGAAGCTAAAACATTTGTTTCGCATGGTTTTGAAGGTAAATCTACATCCCATTGATTTGAAGTTAAATCATGTGTTACGCTTGGATTTGAAGATCACTCGTTTGTTTCGCCTGCACTTGAAGCTATATCACTTATATCGCAAGTATTTGAAGCTAAATCATATGTGTCGCATGGATTTGAAGCTGAACCTACTACATCGCACTGATTTGAAGCTAAATCTTGTGTATCGCATGGATTTGAAGCTAAACCTTCCACATCGCATTGATTTGAAGCTAAATCATGTGTATCGCATGGATTTGAAGCTGACTCGTTCGTTTCGCATGCAGTTGTAGCTAAATAATGTATATCACAAGTATTTGTAGCTAAACCATTTCTTTCGCATGGATTTGAATCAAAGCATTGTACTTCGAATTGTTTTGAAGCTAAATCATATGTTTCGCATGGATTTGAAGCTAAACCTTCCACATCGCATTGATTTGAAGCTAAATCATGTGTATCGCATGAATTTGAAGCTAACTCGTTAGTTTCGCATGCAGTTGTAGCTAAATAATGTATATCACAAGTATTTGTAGCTAAACCATTTGTTTTGCATGGATTTGAAGCTAAGCCTTCTACTTCGCATTCATTTGAAGCTAAATCATTTGTTTCGCATGGATTTGAATCTAAGCCTTGTCCTTCGAATCGATTTGAAGCTAAATCATGTGTTTCGTATGGATTTGAAGCTAACTCGTTTGTTTCGCATGCAGTTGTAGCTAAATAATGTATATCACAAGTATTTGTAGCTAAATCATTTGTTTTGCATGGATTTGAAGCTACGCCTTCTACTTCGCATTGATTTGAAGCTAAAGCATTTGTTTCGCATGGGTTTGAATCTATGCATTGTACTTCGAATTGATTTGAAGCTAAATCATGTGTTTCGTATGGATTTGAAGCTGAACCTTCTACATCGCATTGATTTGAAGCTAAATCATGTGTATCGCATGGAATTGGAGCATCCTCGTTTGTTCCTCCAGCTTTTGAAGCTATATCACTTATATCGCAAGTATTTGAAGCTAAATCATATGTGTCGCATGGATTTGAAGCTGAACCTTCTACATCGCATTGATTTGAAGTTAAATCTTGTGTATCGCATGGATTTGAAGCAAACCTTCTACAGCGCATTGATTTGAAGATAAATCGTGTGTTTCGCATGAATTTGAAGCTTACCCGTTAGTTTCGCATGCAGTTGTATCTAAATAATCTATATCACAAGTATTTGTAGCTAAACCATTTGTTTCGTATGGATTTGAAGCTACGACTTCTACTTCGCATTGATTTGAAGCTAAATCATTTGTTTCGCATGGAATAGAAGCTACCTCGTTTGTTCCTCCTGCTTTTGAAGCTATATCACTTATATCGCAAGTATTTGAAGCTAAATCATGTGTTACGCTTAGATTTGAAGCTAAACCTTCTACATCGCATTGATTTGAAGCTAAATCATGTTTCTCGCATGGAATTGAAGCTATCTCGTTTGTTCCTACAGCTTTTGAAGCTATATCACTTATATCGCAAGTATTTGAAGCTAAATCATATGTGTCGCATGGATTTGTAGCTGAACCTACTACATCGCATTCATTTGAAGCTAAATCTTGTGTATCGCATGGATTTGAAGCTAAACCTTCTACATCGCATTGATTTGAAGACAAATCGTGTGTTTCGCATGGATTTGAAGCTAACTCGTTAGTTTCGCATGCAGTTGTAGCTAAATAATGTATATCACAACTATTTGTAGCTAAACCATTTGTTTCGCATGGATTTGAAGCTACGCCTTCTACTTCGCATTGATTTGAAGCTAAATCATTTGTTTCGCATGGAATTGAAGCCACCTCGTTTGTTCCTCCAGCTTTTGAAGCTATATCACTTATATCGCAAGTATTTGAAGCTAAATCATATGTGTCGCATGGATTTGAAGCAAAGCTTCTACATCGCATTGATTTGAAGATAAATCGTGTGTTTCGCATGGATTTGAAGCTAACTCGTTAGTTTCGCATGCAGTTGTAGCTAAATAATCTATATCACAAGTATTTGTAGCTAAACCATTTGTTTCGCATGGATTTGAAGCTACGCCTTCTACTTCGCACTGATTTTAAGCTAAATCATTTGTTTCGCATGGAATTGAAGCTACCTCGTATGTTCCTCCTGCTTTTGAAGCTATATCACTTATATCGCAAGTTTTTGAAGCTGAACCATTTGTTTCGCATGTATTTGAACCTAAATCTTCTACTTCGCATTGATTTCAAGTTAAATCATGTGTTTTGCTTGGATTTGAAGCTAACTCGTTTGTTTCGCATGCAGTTGAAGGTAAATCATGTATATCACAAGTATTTGAAGCTGAACCATTTGTTTTGCATGTATTTGAACCTAAATCTTCTACTTCGCATTGATTTGAAGTTAAATCATGTGTTACGCTTGGATTTGAAGATCACTCGTTTGTTTCGCCTGCATTTGAAGCTATATCACTTATATCGAATTATTTGAAGCTAAATCATTTGTTTCGCGTGTATTTGAACCTAAATCTTCTACTTCGCATTGATTTGAAGCTAAATCATGTGTTTCGCTTAGATTTGAAGCTAACTCGTTTGTTTCGCATGCCGTTGAAGCTACATCATGTATATCACAAGTATTTGGAGCTATACCATTTGTTTCGCATAGATTTTAAGGTAAATCTTCTACTTCCCATTGATTTGAAGATAAATCATGTGTTACGCTTGGATTTGAAGCTCACTCGTGTGTTTCGGCTGCATTTGAAGCTATATCACTTGCATCGCATGTATATGAAGCTAAATAATTTGTGTCGCATGGATTTGATGCTAAGCCTTCTATTTCGCATTGATTTGAAGCTAAATCATGTGTTTCGCTTGGATTTGAAGCTAACTCGATTGTTTCGCATGCAGTTGGAGCTAAATCATGTATATCACAAGTATTTGAAGCTAAACCATTTGTTTCGCCTGCATTTGAAGCTATATCACTTGTATCGCAAGTATAAGAAGCTAAATAATTTGTGTTCCATGGATTTGTTGCTAAGCCTTCTACTTCGCATTGATTTGAAGTTAAATCATGTGTTTCCCTTGGGTGTGACGCTAAATCGTTTGTTTCGCATGCAGCTGAAGCAAAATCATGTATATCACAAGTATTTGATGCTAAACGATTTGTTTAGCATTGATTTGAAGGTAAGCACTCTAGTTCGCATTGATTTGAAATTAAATGATGTGATTCCTTTGAATTTGTAGCTAACTCGTTTGTTTCACTTGCAGTTGAAGTTAAATGATGTATATCACAAGTGTTTGAAGCTGAACCATTTGTTTCTCATGGATTTGAAGCTAAGCCTTCTACTTCGAATTGATTTGAAGCTAAATCATGTGTTTCGCTTGGATTTGAAGCTAACTCGTTTGTATCGCATGCAGTTGAAGCTAAATCATGTATATCACAAGTATTTGAAGCTAAACCATTTGTTTCGCCTGCATTTGAAGCTATATCACTTGTATCGCAAGTATAAGAAGCTAAATAATTTGTGTTCCATGGATTTGTTGCTAAGCCTTCTACTTCGCATTGATTTGAAGTTAAATCATGTGTTTCCCTTGGGTGTGAAGCTAAATCGTTTGTTTCGCATGCAGCTGAAGCAAAATCATGTATATCACAAGTATTGATGCTAAACGATTTGTTTCGCATTGATTTGAAGGTAAGCACTCTAGTTCGCATTGATTTGAAATTAAATGATGTGATTCCTTTGAATTTGTAGCTAACTCGTTTGTTTCACTTGCAGTTGAAGTTAAATGATGTATATCACAAGTGTTTGAAGCTGAACCATTTGTTTCTCATGGATTTGAAGCTAAGCCTTCTACTTCGAATTGATTTGAAGCTAAATCATGTGTTTCGCTTGGATTTGATGCTAACTCGTTTGTATCGCATGCAGTTGAAGCTAAATCATGTATATCACAAGTATTTGAAGCTAAAACATTTGTTTCGCATGGTTTTGAAGGTAAATCTACATCCCATTGATTTGAAGTTAAATCATGTGTTTCGCTTGATTTAAAGCTCACTCGTTTGTTTCGCCTGCATTTGAAGCTAGATCACTTATATCGCAAGTATGAGAAGCTAAATAACTTGTGTTGCATGGATTTGATGCTAAGACTTCTACTTTCCATTGATTTGAAGTTAAATCATGTGTTACGCTTGGATTTGAAGATCACTCGTTTGTTTCGCCTGCACTTGAAGCTATATCACTTATATCGCAAGTATTTGAAGCTAAATCATATGTGTCGCATGGATTTGAAGCTGAACCTACTACATCGCACTGATTTGAAGCTAAATCTTGTGTATCGCATGGATTTGAAGCTAAACCTTCCACATCGCATTGATTTGAAGCTAAATCATGTGTATCGCATGGATTTGAAGCTGACTCGTTCGTTTCGCATGCAGTTGTAGCTAAATAATGTATATCACAAGTATTTGTAGCTAAACCATTTCTTTCGCATGGATTTGAATCAAAGCATTGTACTTCGAATTGTTTTGAAGCTAAATCATGTGTTTCGCATGGATTTGAAGCTAAACCTTCCACATCGCATTGATTTGAAGCTAAATCATGTGTATCGCATGAATTTGAAGCTAACTCGTTAGTTTCGCATGCAGTTGTAGCTAAATAATGTATATCACAAGTATTTGTAGCTAAACCATTTGTTTTGCATGGATTTGAAGCTAAGCCTTCTACTTCGCATTCATTTGAAGCTAAATCATTTGTTTCGCATGGATTTGAATCTAAGCCTTGTCCTTCGAATCGATTTGAAGCTAAATCATGTGTTTCGTATGGATTTGAAGCTAACTCGTTTGTTTCGCATGCAGTTGTAGCTAAATAATGTATATCACAAGTATTTGTAGCTAAATCATTTGTTTTGCATGGATTTGAAGCTACGCCTTCTACTTCGCATTGATTTGAAGCTAAAGCATTTGTTTCGCATGGGTTTGAATCTATGCATTGTACTTCGAATTGATTTGAAGCTAAATCATGTGTTTCGTATGGATTTGAAGCTGAACCTTCTACATCGCATTGATTTGAAGCTAAATCATGTGTATCGCATGGAATTGGAGCATCCTCGTTTGTTCCTCCAGCTTTTGAAGCTATATCACTTATATCGCAAGTATTTGAAGCTAAATCATATGTGTCGCATGGATTTGAAGCTGAACCTTCTACATCGCATTGATTTGAAGTTAAATCTTGTGTATCGCATGGATTTGAAGCAAACCTTCTACAGCGCATTGATTTGAAGATAAATCGTGTGTTTCGCATGAATTTGAAGCTTACCCGTTAGTTTCGCATGCAGTTGTATCTAAATAATCTATATCACAAGTATTTGTAGCTAAACCATTTGTTTCGTATGGATTTGAAGCTACGACTTCTACTTCGCATTGATTTGAAGCTAAATCATTTGTTTCGCATGGAATAGAAGCTACCTCGTTTGTTCCTCCTGCTTTTGAAGCTATATCACTTATATCGCAAGTATTTGAAGCTAAATCATGTGTTACGCTTAGATTTGAAGCTAAACCTTCTACATCGCATTGATTTGAAGCTAAATCATGTTTCTCGCATGGAATTGAAGCTATCTCGTTTGTTCCTACAGCTTTTGAAGCTATATCACTTATATCGCAAGTATTTGAAGCTAAATCATATGTGTCGCATGGATTTGTAGCTGAACCTACTACATCGCATTCATTTGAAGCTAAATCTTGTGTATCGCATGGATTTGAAGCTAAACCTTCTACATCGCATTGATTTGAAGACAAATCGTGTGTTTCGCATGGATTTGAAGCTAACTCGTTAGTTTCGCATGCAGTTGTAGCTAAATAATGTATATCACAACTATTTGTAGCTAAACCATTTGTTTCGCATGGATTTGAAGCTACGCCTTCTACTTCGCATTGATTTGAAGCTAAATCATTTGTTTCGCATGGAATTGAAGCCACCTCGTTTGTTCCTCCAGCTTTTGAAGCTATATCACTTATATCGCAAGTATTTGAAGCTAAATCATATGTGTCGCATGGATTTGAAGCAAACCTTCTACATCGCATTGATTTGAAGATAAATCGTGTGTTTCGCATGGATTTGAAGCTAACTCGTTAGTTTCGCATGCAGTTGTAGCTAAATAATCTATATCACAAGTATTTGTAGCTAAACCATTTGTTTCGCATGGATTTGAAGCTACGCCTTCTACTTCGCACTGATTTTAAGCTAAATCATTTGTTTCGCATGGAATTGAAGCTACCTCGTATGTTCCTCCTGCTTTTGAAGCTATATCACTTATATCGCAAGTTTTTGAAGCTGAACCATTTGTTTCGCATGTATTTGAACCTAAATCTTCTACTTCGCATTGATTTCAAGTTAAATCATGTGTTTTGCTTGGATTTGAAGCTAACTCGTTTGTTTCGCATGCAGTTGAAGGTAAATCATGTATATCACAAGTATTTGAAGCTGAACCATTTGTTTTGCATGTATTTGAACCTAAATCTTCTACTTCGCATTGATTTGAAGTTAAATCATGTGTTACGCTTGGATTTGAAGATCACTCGTTTGTTTCGCCTGCATTTGAAGCTATATCACTTATATCGAATTATTTGAAGCTAAATCATTTGTTTCGCGTGTATTTGAACCTAAATCTTCTACTTCGCATTGATTTGAAGCTAAATCATGTGTTTCGCTTAGATTTGAAGCTAACTCGTTTGTTTCGCATGCCGTTGAAGCTACATCATGTATATCACAAGTATTTGGAGCTATACCATTTGTTTCGCATAGATTTTAAGGTAAATCTTCTACTTCCCATTGATTTGAAGATAAATCATGTGTTACGCTTGGATTTGAAGCTCACTCGTGTGTTTCGGCTGCATTTGAAGCTATATCACTTGCATCGCATGTATATGAAGCTAAATAATTTGTGTCGCATGGATTTGATGCTAAGCCTTCTATTTCGCATTGATTTGAAGCTAAATCATGTGTTTCGCTTGGATTTGAAGCTAACTCGATTGTTTCGCATGCAGTTGGAGCTAAATCATGTATATCACAAGTATTTGAAGCTAAACCATTTGTTTCGCCTGCATTTGAAGCTATATCACTTGTATCGCAAGTATAAGAAGCTAAATAATTTGTGTTCCATGGATTTGTTGCTAAGCCTTCTACTTCGCATTGATTTGAAGTTAAATCATGTGTTTCCCTTGGGTGTGACGCTAAATCGTTTGTTTCGCATGCAGCTGAAGCAAAATCATGTATATCACAAGTATTTGATGCTAAACGATTTGTTTAGCATTGATTTGAAGGTAAGCACTCTAGTTCGCATTGATTTGAAATTAAATGATGTGATTCCTTTGAATTTGTAGCTAACTCGTTTGTTTCACTTGCAGTTGAAGTTAAATGATGTATATCACAAGTGTTTGAAGCTGAACCATTTGTTTCTCATGGATTTGAAGATAAGCCTTCTACTTCGAATTGATTTGAAGCTAAATCATGTGTTTCGCTTGGATTTGAAGCTAACTCGTTTGTATCGCATGCAGTTGAAGCTAAATAACGTATATCACAAGTATTTGAAGATAAACCATTTGATTCGCATGGATTTGAAGCTAAGCCTTCTACTTCGCATTAATTGGAAGATAAATCACGTGTTTTGCATGGATTTGAAGCTAAACCTTCTACATCGCATTGATTTGAAGCTAAATCATGTGTTTCGCATGGATTTGAAGCTAACTCGTTCGTTTCGCCTGTATTCGAAGCTATATCACTTATATCGCATGTATTTGAAGCTAAATCATGTGTTACGCTTGGACTTGAAGCTAAACCTTCTACTTCGCACTGATTTTAAGCTAAATCATTTGTTTCGCATGGAATTGAAGCTACCTCGTTTGTTCCTCCTGCTTTTGAAGCTATATCACTTATATCGCAAGTTTTTGAAGCTGAACCATTTGTTTCGCATGTATTTGAACCTAAATCTTCTACTTCGCATTGATTTCAAGTTAAATCATGTGTTTTGCTTGGATTTGAAGCTAACTCGTTTGTTTCGCATGCAGTTGAAGGTAAATCATGTATATCACAAGTATTTGAAGCTGAACCATTTGTTTTGCATGTATTTGAACCTAAATCTTCTACTTCGCATTGATTTGAAGTTAAATCATGTGTTACGCTTGGATTTGAAGATCACTCGTTTGTTTCGCCTGCATTTGAAGCTATATCACTTATATCGAATTATTTGAAGCTAAATCATTTGTTTCGCATGTATTTGAACCTAAATCTTCTACTTCGCATTGATTTGAAGCTAAATCATGTGTTTCGCTTAGATTTGAAGCTAACTCGTTTGTTTCGCATGCCGTTGAAGCTACATCATGTATATCACAAGTATTTGGAGCTATACCATTTGTTTCGCATAGATTTTAAGGTAAATCTTCTACTTCCCATTGATTTGAAGATAAATCATGTGTTACGCTTGGATTTGAAGCTCACTCGTGTGTTTCGGCTGCATTTGAAGCTATATCACTTGCATCGCATGTATATGAAGCTAAATAATTTGTGTCGCATGGATTTGATGCTAAGCCTTCTATTTCGCATTGATTTGAAGCTAAATCATGTGTTTCGCTTGGATTTGAAGCTAACTCGATTGTTTCGCATGCAGTTGGAGCTAAATCATGTATATCACAAGTATTTGAAGCTAAACCATTTGTTTCGCCTGCATTTGAAGCTATATCACTTGTATCGCAAGTATAAGAAGCTAAATAATTTGTGTTCCATGGATTTGTTGCTAAGCCTTCTACTTCGCATTGATTTGAAGCTAATTCATGTGTTTCGCTTGGATTTGAAGCTAACTCGTTTGTTTCGCATGCAGTTGAAGGTAAATCATGTGTATCACAAGTATTTGAAGCTGAACCATTCGTTTCGCATGTATTTGAACCAAAATCTTCTACTTCGCATTGATTTGAAGTTAAATCATGTGTTTCGCTTGGATTTGAGGCTAACTCGTTTGTTTCGCATGCAGTTGAAGCTATATCACTTATATCGCAAGTATATGAAGCTAAATAATTTGTGTCGCATGGATTTGATGCTAAGCCTTCTATTTCGCATTGATTTGAAGCTAAATCATGTGTTTCGCTTGGATTTGAAGCTAACTCGTTTGTTTCGCATGCAGTTGAAGGTAAATCATGTATATCACAAGTATTTGAAGCTGAACCATTCGTTTCGCATGTACTTGAACCTAAATCTTCCACTTCGCATTGATTTGAATTTAAATCATGTGTTGCGCTTGTATTTGAAGATCACTCGTTTGTTTCGCCTGCAGTTGAATCTATATCACTTATATCGCAAGTATAAGAAGCTAAATAATTTGTGTTGCATGAATTTGATGCTAAGCCTTCTACTTCCCATTGATTTGAAGTTAAATCATGTGTTACGCTTGGATTTAAAGCTCACTCGTGTGTTTCGCCTGCATTTGAAGCTATATCACTTGTATCACATGTATATGAAGCTAAATAATTTGTGTCGCATGGATTTGATGCTAAGGCTTCTATTTCGCATTGATTTGAAGTTAAATCATGTGTTTTGCTTGGATTGAAGCTAACCCGTTTGTTTCGCATGCAGTTGAAGGTAAATCATGTATATCACAAGTATTTGAAGATAAACCATTTGTTTCGCATGTATTTGAACCTAAATCTTCTACTTCGCATTGATTTGAACTTAAATCATGTGTCTCGCATGGATTTGAAGCTAACTCGTTAGTTTCGCATGCAGTTGTAGCTAAATAATGTATATCACAAGTATTTGAAGATAAACCATTTGATTCGCATGGATTTGAAGCTAAGCCTTCTACTTCGCATTAATTGGAAGATAAATCACGTGTTTTGCATGGATTTGAAGCTAAACCTTCTACATCGCATTGATTTGAAACTAAATCATGTGTTTCGCATGGATTTGAAGCTAACTCGTTCGTTTCGCCTGTATTCGAAGCTATATCACCTATATCGCAAGTATTTGAAGCTAAATCATGTGTTACGCTTGGACTTGAAGCTAAACCTTCTAAATCGCATTGATTTGAAGCTATATCAAGTATCTCGCATGGAATTGAAGCTACCACGTTTGTTCCTACAGCTTTTGAAGCTATATCACTTATATCGCAAGTATTTCAAGCTAAATCATATGTGTCGCATGGATTTGAAGCTGAACCTACTACATCGCATTGATTTGAAGCTGAATCATGTGTTTCGCATGGATTTGAAGCTAACTCGTTCGTTTTGCCTGCAGTTGAATCTACATCACTTATATCGCAAGTGTTTGAAGCTAAATCATGTGTATCGCGTGGAATTGAAGCTACCTCGTTTGTTCATACAGCTTTTGAAGCTATATCACTTATATCGCAAGTATTTGAAGCTTAATCATATGTGTCGCATGGATTTGAAGCTGAACCTACTACATCGCATTGATTTGAAGCTAAATCTTGTGTATGGCATGGATTTGAAGCGAAACCTTCTACATCGCATTGATTTGAAGCTAAATCATGTGTATCGCATGGATTTGAAGTTAACTCGTTTGTTTCGCACGCAGTTGTAGCTAAATAATGTTTATCACAAGTATTTGTAGTTAAACCATTTGTTTTGCATGGATTTGAAGCCAAGCCTTCTACTTCGCATTCATTTGAAGCTAAATCATTTGTTTCGCATGGATTTGAATCTAAGCCTTGTCCTTCGAATTGATTTGAATCTAAATCATGTGTGTTGTATGGATTTGAAGCTAAACCTTCTACTTCGCATTTATTTAAAGCTAAACCTTCTATATTCTATTGATTTCAAGCTAAACCATCTACCTCTTATTGATTTGAGGCTAAACCTTCTACATCGCATTGATTTGAAGATGAATCGTGTGTTTCGCATGGATTTGAAGCTAAATCGTTAGTTTCGCATGCAGTTGTAGCTAAATAATGTATATCACAAGTATCCGTAGCTAAACCATTTGTTTTGCATGGATTTGAAGCTACGCCTTCCACTTCGCATTGATTTGAAGCTAAATCATGTGTTCCGCATGGAATTGAAGCAACCTCGTTTGTTCCTCCAGCTTTTCAAGCTATATCACTTATATCGCAAGTATTTGAAGCTAAATCATGTGTATCGCGTGGATTTTGAAGCTAACTCGTTTGATTAGTCTGCATTTGAAGCTATATCACTTATACCCCAAGTGCTTGAAGCTAAATCATTTGTTTCGCGTGGATTTGAAGCTAAACCTTCTACATCGCATTGATTAGAAGTTAAATCATGTGTCTCGCATGGATTTGAAGCTAACTCGTTAGTTTTGCATGCAGTTGTAGCTAAATAATGTATATCACAAGTATTCGTAGCTAAACCATTTGTTTTGCATTGAATTGAAGCTACGCCTTCTACTTCGCATTGATTTGAAGCTAAATCATGTGTTTCGCATGGAATTGAAGCAACCTCGTTTGTTCTTCCAGCTTTTGAAGCTATCATCACTTATATCGCAAGTATTTGAAGCTAAATTATATGTGTCGCATGGATTTGAAGCTGAACCTACTACATCGCATTGATTTGAAGCTAAATCTTGTGTATCGCATGGATTTGAAGCTAAACCTTCTACGTCGCATTGATTTGAAGCTAAATCATTTGTTTCGCATGGATTTGAATCTAAGCCTTGTCCTTCGAATTGATTTGAAGCTAAATCATGTGTTTCGTATGGATTTGAAGCTGAACCTTCTACATCGCATTGATTTGAAGCTAAACCTACTACATTCTATTGATTTGAAGCTAAACCTTCTACCTCTTATTGTTTTGAAGCTAAACCTTCTACATCGCATTGATTTGCAGCTAAATCATGTGTTTCGCATGGATTTGAAGCTAACTCGTTCGTTTCGCCTGCAGTTGAATCTACATCACTTATATCGCTAGTATTTGAAGCTAAATCATGTGTATCGCGTGGATTTTGAAGCTAACTCGTTTGATTAGTCTTCATTTGAAGCTATATCACTTACACCCCAAGTGTTTGAAGCTATATCATTTGTTTCGCATGGATTTGAAGCTACACCTTCTTCATCGCATTGATTTGAAGCTAAATCTTGTGTATCGCATGGATTTGAAGCTTAACTTTCTACATCGCATTGATTTGAAGCTAAAGCATGTGTATCGCATGGATTTGAAGCTACTCGTTCGTTTAGCATGCAGTTGTAGCTAAATGATGTATATCACAAGTATTTGTAGATAAACCATTTGTTTTGCATGGATTTGAAGCTAAGCCTTCTACTTCGCATTCATTGAAGCTAAATCATTTATTTCTCATGGATCTGAATCTAAGCCTTGTCCTTCGAATTGATTTGAAGCTAAATCTTGTGTATGGCATGGATTTGTAGCTAAACCTTCTACATCGCATGGATTTGAAGCTGAACCTACTACATCGCATGGATTTGAAGCTAACTCGTTTGTTTCGCATGCAGTTGTAGCTAAATAATGTATATCACAAGTATTTGTAGCTAAACCATTTGTTTCGCATGGATTTGAAGCTACGCCTTCTACATCGCATTGATTTGAAGCTAAAGCATTTGGCTTGCATGGAATTGAAGCTACCTCGTTTGTTCCTCCTGCTTTTGAAGCTATATCACTTATATCGCTAGTATTTGAAGTTAAATCATGTGTATCGCGTGGATTTTGAAGCTAACTCGTTTGATTAGTTTTCATTTGAAGCTATATCTCTTACACCCCAAGTGTTTGAAGCTATATCATTTGTTTCGCATGGATTTGAAGCTAAACCTTCTTCATCGCATTGATTTGCAGCTAAATCATGTGTTTCGCATGGATTAGAAGCTAACTCGTTCGTTGCGCATGCAGTTAAATCTAAATAACGTATATCACAAGAATTTGAAGCTAAACCTTTTGATTCGCATGGATTTGAAGATAAGCCTTCTACTTCGCATTATTGGAAGAAAAATCACGTGTTTTGCATGGATTTGAAGCTAAACCTTCTACCTCGCATTGATTGAAGCTAAATCATGTGTTTCGTATGTATTTGAAGCTAAACCTTCTACATCGATTGACTTGAAGCTAAACCTTCTACAAACTATTGATTTGAAGCTAAACCTTCTACCTCTTATTGTCTTGAAGCTAAACCTTCTACATCGCATTGATTTGCAGCTAAATAATGTGTTTCGCATGGATTTGAAACTAACTTGTTCGGTTCGTCTGCAGTTGAATCTACATGACTTATATCGCTAGTATTTGAAGCTAAATCATGTGTATCGCGTGGATTTTGAAGCTAACTCGTTTGATTAGTTTTCATTTGAAGCTATATCACTTACACCACAAGTGTTTGAAGCTATATCATTTGTTTCGCATGGATTTGAAGCTATGCCTTCTTCATCGCATTGATTTGCAGATAAATCATGTGTTTCGCATGGATTTGAAGCTAACTCGTTCGTTGCGCGTGCAGTTAAATCTAAATAACGTATATCACAAGTATTTGAAGCTAAACCATTTGATTCGCATGGATTTGAAGCTAAGCCTTCTACTTCGCATTAATTGGAAGATAAATCACGTGTTTTGCATGATTTGAAGCTAAACCTTCTACATCGCATTGATTTGAAGCTAAATCATGTGTTTCGCATGCAGTTGAAGCTAAATCATATCTTTCACAAAGTATATGAAGATGAACCATTTGCATTGCATTGATTTGAACCCGAGCCTTCTACTTCGCACTGATTTGCAGCTAAATAAGGTGTTTCGCATGGATTTGAAGCTAAACCTTCTACATCGCATTGATTGAAGCTGAATCATGTGTTTTGCATGGATTTGAAGCTAAACCTTCTACATCGCATTGATTTGAAGCTAAATCATGTGTTTCGCATGCAGTTGAAGCTAAATCATATCTTTCACAAGTATTTGAAGATGAACAATTTGCATTGCATTGATTTGAACCCGAGCCTTCTACTTCGCACTGATTTGCAGCTAAATAATGTGTTTCGCATGGATTTGAAGCTAAATAATGTATATCACAAGTATTTGTAGTTAAACCATTTGTTTTGCATGGATTGAAGCAAGCCTTCTACTTCGCATTCATTTGAAGCTAAATCATTTGTTTCGCATGGATTTGAAGCCAAGCCTTCTACTTCGCATTCATTTGAAGCTAAATCATTTGTTTCGTATGGATTTGAATATAAGCTTTGTCCTTCGAATTGATTTGAATCTAAATCATGTGTGTCGTATGGATTTGAAGCTAAACCTTCTACATCGCATTTATTTGAAGCTAAACCTTCTATATTCTATTGATTTGAAGCTAAACCATCTACCTCTTATTGATTTGAAGCAAATCTTCTACATCGCATTGATTTGAAGATAAATCGTGTGTTTCGCATGGATTTGAAGCTAACTCGTTAGTTTCGCATGCAGTTGTAGCTAAATAATCTATATCACAAGTATTTGTAGCTAAACCAGTTGATTCGCATGGATTTGAAGCTAAGCCTTCTACTTCGCATTAATTTGAAGATAAATCACGTGGTTTGCATGGATTTGAAGCTAAACCTTCTACATCGCATTGATTTGAAGCTAAATCATGTGTTTCGCACTGATTTGAAGCTAAATCATGTGCTTCGCATGCAGATGAAGCTAAATCATGTCATTCACATGTTTTTGAAGATGAACCATTTGAATTGCATTGATTTGAACCCGAGCCTTCTACTTCGCACTGATTTGCAGCTAAATAATGTGTTTCGCATGGATTTGAAGCTAATCCTTCTACATCGCATTGATTTGCAGCTAAATCATGTGTTTCGCATGGACTTCAAGCTAACTCGTTTGTTTCCCCGGCACTTGAAGCTATATCGCTTGTATCGCAAGTATCTAACGCTAAATCATTTGTGTCGCATGGATTTGAAGCTAATCATTCTACATCGCATTGACCTGAAGCTAAACCTGCTACATCTTATTGATTTGAACCTAAATCATGTGATTCGCATGGAGTTGAAGCTAACCCGTTTGTTTCGACAGCATTTGAAGCTGTATCACTTATATCGCAAGCATCTGAAGCTAAATCATTTGTTCCCCATGGATTTGAAGCTAAACCTTCTTCATCGCATTGATTTGCAGCTAAATCATGTGTTTCGCATGGATTTGAAGCTAACTCGTTCGTTGCGCATGCAGTTGAAGCTATATCACCTATTTCCGAAGTGTTTGAATCTCAATCGTTTGTTCTGCATGGATTTGAAGCTAATCCTTCTACTTCGCATTGATTTGAAGCTACATCATGTGTATCGTATGGATTTTGAAGCTAACTCGTTTGATTCGTCTGCATTTGAAGCTATATCAATTATAACCCAAGTGTTTAAAGTTAATCATTTGTTTCGCGTTGATTTGAAGCTCAACCTTCTACATCGCATTGATTTGAAGCTACATCATGTGTATCGGATGGATTTTGAAGCTAACTCATATGATTCGTCTGCATTTGAAGCTATATCACCTATATCCGAAGTATTTGAAGCTCAATCGTTTGTTCCGCTTGGATTTGAAGATTAATCTTCTACATCGCATTGATTTGAAGCTTAATCGTGTGTTTTGCATGAATATGAAGCTAACTCTTTTGTTTCCCCTGCATTTGAAGCTATATCAGTTATATCGCAAGTATCTGACGCTAAATCATTTGTGTCGCATGGGTTTGAAGCTAAACCTGCAACAACTTATTGATTTGAAGCTAAATCGTGTGTTTAGCATCGAGTTGAAGCTACCCATTTGTTTCGTCAGCATTTGAAGCTATATCACTCATATCGCAAGTATCAGAATCTAAATCATTTGTTTCCCATGGATTTGAAGCTAAACCTTCTACATCGCATTGATTTGCATCTAAATCATGTGTTTTGCATGGATTTGAAGCTAACTCGTTTGTTTCCCCTGCAGTTGAACCTACATCACTTATATCGCAAGTATTTGAAGCTGAATCATGTATATCGCGTGGATTTTGAAGCTAACTTGTTTGATTAGTCTGCATTTGAAGCTATATCACTTATATCCCAAGTGTTTGAAGCTAAATCATTTGTTTTGCATGGATTTGAAGCTAAGCCTTCTACTTCGCATTCATTTGAAGCTAAATCATTTGTTTCGCATGCATTTGAATCTAAGCCTTGTCCTTCGAATTGATTTGAAGCTAAATCATGTGTTTCGTTTGGATTTGAAGCTAAACCTTCTACATCGCATTAATTGGACGTTAAATGACGTGTTTTGCATGGATTTGCAGCTAAACCTACTACATCGCATTGATTTGAAGCTAAATCATGTGTTTCGCATGGATTTGAAGCTAAACCTACTACATCGCATTGATTTGAAGCTAAATCATGTGTTTCGCATGGATTTGAAGCTAACTGGTGCGTTTCGCCTGTATTTGAAGCTAGATCACTTATATCGCAAGTATTTGAAGCTAAATCATGTGTTTCGCTTCGATTTGAAGCTAAACCTTCTACATCGCATTGGTTTGAAGCTAAATCGTACGTTTCGCATGGATTTGAAGCTAACTCGTTTGTTTCGCCTGTATTTGAAGCTATATCACTTATATCGCAAGTATTTGAAGCTAAATCATATGTGTCGCATGGATTTGAAGCTAAACCTTCTACATCGCATTGATTTGAAGCTAAATCGTGTGTTTCGCATGGATTTGAAGCTAACTCGTTTGTTTCACATGCAGTTGTAGCTAAATAATGTATATCACAAGCATTTCTAGCTAAACCATTTGTTTCGCATGGATTTGAAGCTAAGCCTTCTACTTCGCATTGATTTGAAGCTAAATCATTTGTTTCGCATGGAATTGAAGCTACCTCGTTTGTTCCTCCTGCTTTTGAAGCTATATCACTTATATCGCAAAAATTTGAAGCTAAATCATATGTGTCGCATGGATTTGAAGCTGAACCTACTACATCGCATTGATTTGGAGCTAAATCTTGTGTATCGCATGGATTTGAAGCTAAACCTTCTACATCGCATTGATTTGCAGGCTAAATCATGTGTTTCGCATGATTTGAAGCTACTTCATTTATGTCGCAAGTATTTGATGGTAACTCATTTATTTCGCATGGATTAGATTCTAAGCCTTCAACTTCGCATTGATTTGAAGCTAAATCATTTGTTTCGCATGGAATTGAAGCTACCTCGTTTGTTCTTCCTGCTTATGAAGCTGTATCACTTATATCGAAAATATTTGAAGCTAAATCATATGTGTCGCATGGATTTGAAGCTGAACCTACTACATCGCATTGATTTGAAGCTAAATCGTGTGTTTCGCATGGATTTAAGCTAACTCGTTTGTTTCGCATGCAGTTGTAGCTAAATAATATATATCCCAAGTATTTGTAGCTCAACCCGTTGTTTCTCATGGATTTGAAGCTAAACTTTCTACATCGCATTGATTTGAAGCTAACTCGTTTGTTTCGCATGCAGTTGAAACTAAATCATGTCTTTCACAAGTATTTTAAAATGAACCATTTGCATCGCATTAATTTGAACCCGAGCCTTCTACTTCGCCCTGATATGCAGCTAAATAATGTGTTTCGCATGGATTTGAAGCTAAACCTTCTACATCGCATTGATTTGAAGCTAAATTATGTGAATCGCATGGATTTGAAGCTAACTCGTTCGTTTCGCATGCAATTGTAGCTAAATGGTGTATATCACAAGTTTTTGTAGCTAAACCATTTGTTTTGCATGGATTTGAAGCTAAGCCTTCTACTTCGCATTCATTTGAAGCTAAATCATTTGTTTCGCATGGATTTGAATCTAAGCCTTGTCCTTCGAATTGATTTGAAGCTAAATCTTGTGTATGGCATGGATTTGAAGCTAAACTTTCTACATCGCATTGATTTGAAACTAAATCATGTGTTTCGCTTCTATTTGAAGCCAAATCCTTTGTTTCGCCTGCATTTGAAGCTATATTACTTATATCGCAATTATCTGAAGCTAAATCATCTGTGTCGCATGGATTTGCAGCTATACCTTCTACATAGCATTGATTTGAAGTTAAATCATTTGTTTCGCATGGAATTGAAGCTTCCTCGTTTGTTCCTCCAGCTTTTGAAGCTATATCACTTATATCGCAAGTATTTGAAGCTAAATCATATGTGTCGCATGGATTTGAAGCTGAACCTTCTACATCGCATTGATTTGAATATAAATCTTGTGTATCGCATGGATTTGAAGTTAAACCTTCTACATCACATTGATTTGCAGCTAAATCATGTGTTTCGCATGAATTTGTAGCTAATTCGTTTGTTTCTTCTGCATTTGAAGCTACATCACTAATATCGAGAGTATTTGAAGCTAAATCATTGGTTTCGCACAGATTTGAAGCTAAACCATATACATCGCATTGATTTGAAACTAAATCATGTGTTTCGCTTCGATTTGAAGCCAAATCATGTGTTTCGTCTGCATTTGAAGCTATATTACTTATATCGCAATTATCTGAAGCTAAATCATCTGTGACGCATGGATTTGCAGCTAAACCTTCTACATAGCATTGATTTGAAGCTAAATCATGTGTTTCGCATGGATTTGAAGCTAACTCGTTCGTTGCGCATGCAGTTAAATCTTAATAACGTATATCACAAGTATTTGAAGCTAAACCATTTGATTCGCATGGATTTGAAGCTAAAACTTCTACGTCGCATTAATTGGACGTTAAATGACGTGTTTTGCATGGATTTGAAGCTAAACCTACTACATCGCATTGATTTGAAGCTAAATCATGTGTTTCGCATGCAGTTGAAACTAAATCATGTCTTTCACAAGTATTTGAAGATGAACGATTTGAATCGCATGGATTTGTACCTGAACCTTCTACTTCGCACTGATTTGCAGCTAAATAATGTGTTTCGCATGGATTTGAAGCTAAACCTTCTATATCCCATGGATTTGAAGTTAAATCACGCGTTTTGCATGGATTTGAAGCTAAACCTTCTACTTCGCATTCATTTGAAGCTAAATCATTTGTTTCGCATGCATTTGAATCTAAGCCTTGTCCTTCGAATTGATTTGAAGCTAAATCATGTGTTTCGTTTGGATTTGAAGCTAAACCTTCTACATCGCATTAATTGGACGTTAAATGACGTGTTTTGCATGGATTTGCAGCTAAACCTACTACATCGCATTGATTTGAAGCTAAATCATGTGTTTCGCATGGATTTGAAGCTAAACCTACTACATCGCATTGATTTGAAGCTAAATCATGTGTTTCGCATGGATTTGAAGCTAACTGGTGCGTTTCGCCTGTATTTGAAGCTAGATCACTTATATCGCAAGTATTTGAAGCTAAATCATGTGTTTCGCTTCGATTTGAAGCTAAACCTTCTACATCGCATTGGTTTGAAGCTAAATCGTACGTTTCGCATGGATTTGAAGCTAACTCGTTTGTTTCGCCTGTATTTGAAGCTATATCACTTATATCGCAAGTATTTGAAGCTAAATCATATGTGTCGCATGGAGTTGAAGCTAAACCTTCTACATCGCATTGATTGAAGCTAAATCGTGTGTTTCGCATGGATTTGAAGCTAACTCGTTTGTTTCACATGCAGTTGTAGCTAAATAATGTATATCACAAGCATTTCTAGCTAAACCATTTGTTTCGCATGGATTTGAAGCTAAGCCTTCTACTTCGCATTGATTTGAAGCTAAATCATTTGTTTCGCATGGAATTGAAGCTACCTCGTTTGTTCCTCCTGCTTTTGAAGCTATATCACTTATATCGCAAAAATTGAAGCTAAATCATATGTGTCGCATGGATTTGAAGCTGAACCTACTACATCGCATTGATTTGGAGCTAAATCTTGTGTATCGCATGGATTTGAAGCTAAACCTTCTACATCGCATTGATTTGCAGGCTAAATCATGTGTTTCGCATGGATTTGAAGCTACTTCATTTATGTCGCAAGTATTGATGGTAACTCATTTATTTCGCATGGATTAGATTCTAAGCCTTCAACTTCGCATTGATTTGAAGCTAAATCATTTGTTTCGCATGGAATTGAAGCTACCTCGTTTGTTCTTCCTGCTTATGAAGCTGTATCACTTATATCGAAAATATTTGAAGCTAAATCATATGTGTCGCATGGATTTGAAGCTGAACCTACTACATCGCATTGATTTGAAGCTAAATCGTGTGTTTCGCATGGATTTTAAGCTAACTCGTTTGTTTCGCATGCAGTTGTAGCTAAATAATATATATCCCAAGTATTTGTAGCTCAACCGTTGTTTCTCATGGATTTGAAGCTAAACTTTCTACATCGCATTGATTTGAAGCTAACTCGTTTGTTTCGCATGCAGTTGAAACTAAATCATGTCTTTCACAAGTATTTTAAAATGAACCATTTGCATCGCATTAATTTGAACCCGAGCCTTCTACTTCGCCCTGATATACAGCTAAATAATGTGTTTCGCATGGATTTGAAGCTAAACCTTCTACATCGCATTGATTTGAAGCTAAATTATGTGAATCGCATGGATTTGAAGCTAACTCGTTCGTTTCGCATGCAATTGTAGCTAAATGGTGTATATCACAAGTTTTTGTAGCTAAACCATTTGTTTTGCATGGATTTGAAGCTAAGCCTTCTACTTCGCATTCATTTGAAGCTAAATCATTTGTTTCGCATGGATTTGAATCTAAGCCTTGTCCTTCGAATTGATTTGAAGCTAAATCTTGTGTATGGCATGGATTTGAAGCTAAACCTTCTACATCGCATTGATTTGAAACTAAATCATGTGTTTCGCTTCTATTTGAAGCCAAATCCTTTGTTTCGCCTGCATTTGAAGCTATATTACTTATATCGCAATTATCTGAAGCTAAATCATCTGTGTCGCATGGATTTGCAGCTATACCTTCTACATAGCATTGATTTGAAGTTAAATCATTTGTTTCGCATGGAATTGAAGCTTCCTCGTTTGTTCCTCCAGCTTTTGAAGCTATATCACTTATATCGCAAGTATTTGAAGCTAAATCATATGTGTCGCATGGATTTGAAGCTGAACCTTCTACATCGCATTGATTTGAATATAAATCTTGTGTATCGCATGGATTTGAAGTTAAACCTTCTACATCACATTGATTTGCAGCTAAATCATGTGTTTCGCATGAATTTGTAGCTAATTCGTTTGTTTCTTCTGCATTTGAAGCTACATCACTAATATCGAGAGTATTTGAAGCTAAATCATTGGTTTCGCACAGATTTGAAGCTAAACCATATACATCGCATTGATTTGAAACTAAATCATGTGTTTCGCTTCGATTTGAAGCCAAATCATGTGTTTCGTCTGCATTTGAAGCTATATTACTTATATCGCAATTATCTGAAGCTAAATCATCTGTGACGCATGGATTTGCAGCTAAACCTTCTACATAGCATTGATTTGAAGCTAAATCATGTGTTTCGCATGGATTTGAAGCTAACTCGTTCGTTGCGCATGCAGTTAAATCTTAATAACGTATATCACAAGTATTTGAAGCTAAACCATTTGATTCGCATGGATTTGAAGCTAAAACTTCTACGTCGCATTAATTGGACGTTAAATGACGTGTTTTGCATGGATTTGAAGCTAAACCTACTACATCGCATTGATTTGAAGCTAAATCATGTGTTTCGCATGCAGTTGAAACTAAATCATGTCTTTCACAAGTATTTGAAGATGAACGATTTGAATCGCATGGATTTGTACCTGAACCTTCTACTTCGCACTGATTTGCAGCTAAATAATGTGTTTCGCATGGATTTGAAGCTAAACCTTCTATATCCCATGGATTTGAAGTTAAATCACGCGTTTTGCATGGATTTGAAGCTAAACCTTCTACATCGCATTGATTTGAAGCTAAATCATGTGTTTCGCATGCAGTTGAAGCTAACTCATGTCTTTCACAAGTATTTTAAAATGAACCATTTGCATCGCATTAATTTGAACCCGAGCCTTCTACTTCGCCCTGATATGCAGCTAAATAATGTGTTTCGCATGGATTTGAAGCTAAACCTTCTACATCGCATTGATTTGAAGCTAAATTATGTGTTTCACAAGTATTTGAAAATGAACCATTTGAATCGCATTGATTTGAACCCGAGCCTTCTACTTCGCACTGCTTTGCAGCTAAATAATGTGTTTCGCATGGATGTGAAGCAAAACCTTCTACATCCCATGGATTTGAATATAAATCATGTGTTTGGCATAGATTTGAAGCTAAACCTTCTACATCGCGTTGATTTGCAGTTGAATCATGTGTTTCGCATGGATTTGAAGCTAACTCGTGCGTTTCGCCTGTATTTGAAGCTAGATCACTTATATCGCAAGTATTTGAAGCTAAATCATGTGTTTCGCTTCGATTTGAAGCTAAACCTTCTACATCGCATTGGTTTGAAGCTAAATCGTATGTTTCGCATGGATTTGAAGCTAACTCGTTTGTTTCGCCTGTATTTGAAGCTATATCACTTATATCGCAAGTATTTGAAACTAAATCGTGTGTTTCGCTTGGATTTGAAGCTAAACCTTCTACATCGCATTGATTTGCAGGCTAAATCATGTGTTTCGCATGGATTTGAAGCTAAACCTTCTACATTCCATGGATTTGAAGTTAAATTACGTGTTTTGCAAGGATTTGAAGCTAACCCTTCTACATCGCATTGATTTGAAGCTAAATCATGTGTTTCGCATGCATCTGAAGCTAAATCATGTCTTTCACAAGTATTTGAAAATGAACCATTTGAATCGCATTGATTTGAACCCGAGCCTTCTACTTCGCACTGATTTGCAGCTCTATAATGTGTTTCGCATGGATTTGAAGCTAAACCTTCTACATCCCATGGATTTGAATCTAAATCATGTGTTTGGCATGGATTTGAAGCTAAACCTTCTGCATCGCATTGATTTGCAGCTGAATCATGTGTTTCGCATGCATTTGTAGCTAACTCGTTCGTTTCGCCTGTATTTGCAGCTAGATCACTTATATCGCAAGTATTTGAAGCTAAATCATGAGTTTCGCTTGTATTTGAAGCTAAATCATGAGTTTCGCTTGTATTTGAAGCTAAACCTTCCACATCGCATTGATTTGAAGCTAAATCGTGTGTTTCGCATGGATTTGAAGCTAACTCGTTTGTTTCGCCTGTATTTGAAGCTATATCACTTATATCGCAAGTATTTGAAGCTAAATCATGTGTTTCGCATGGATTTGAAGCTAACTCGTTCGTTGCGCATGCAGTTAAATCTAAATAACGTATATCACAAGTATTTGAAGCTAAACCATTTGATTCGCATGGATTTGAAACTAAGCCTTCTACTTCGCGCTGCTTTGAAGCTAAATCATGTTTTTCGCATGCTGCTGAAGATAATCATGTTTTTCACAAGTAGTTGAAAATGAACCAATTGAATCGCATTGATTTGAACCCGAGCCTTCTACTTCGCACTGATTTGCAGCTAAATATTGTGTTTCGCATGGATTTGAAGCTAAACCTTCTACATCCCATGGATTTGAATCTAAATCATGTGTTTGGCATGGATTTGAAGCTAAACCTTCTACATCGCATTGATTTGCAGTTGTATCATGTGTTTCGCATGGATTTGTAGCTAACTCGTTAGTTTCGCCTGTATTTGAAGCTAGATCACTTATATCGCAAGTATTTGAAGCTAAACCATGTGTTTCGCTTGGATTTGAAGCTAAACCTTCTACATCGCATTGGTTTGAAGCTAAATCGTATGTTTCGCATGGATTTGAAGCTAACTCGTTTGTTTCACATGCAGTTGTAGCTACATAATGTATATCACAAGTATTTGTAGCTAAATCATTTGCTTCGCATGAATTTGAAGCTAAGCCTTCTACTTCGCATTGATTTGAAGCTAAATCTAGTGTATCGCATGGATTTGAAGCTAAACCTTCTACTTCGCGCTGATTTGAAGCTAAATCGTGTGTTTCGCATGGATTTGAAGCTAACTCGTTCGTTTCGCATGCAGTTATAGCTAAATAATGTATATCACAAGTATTTGTAGCTAAACCATTTGTTTCGCATGGATTTGAGGCTAAACCTTCTACATCGCATTGATTTGAAGCTAAATCATGTTGTTTCGCTTGCAGTTGAAGCTAAATCATGTCTTTCACAAGTATTTGAAAATGAACCATTTGAATCGCATTGACTTGAACCCGAGCCTTCTACTTCGCACTGATTTGCAGCTAAATAATGTGTTTCGCATGGATTTGAAGCTAAACCTTCTACATCCCATGGATTTGAATCGACATCATGTGTTTGAAATGGATTTGAAGCTAAACCTTCTACATCGCATTGATTTGCAGCTAACTCGTTTGTTTCGCATGATTTTGAAGCTAAATCATGTCTTTCACAAGTATTTGAAGATGAACCATTTGAATCGCATGGATTTGAACCTGAACCTTCTACTTCGCACTGATTTGCAGCTAAATAATGTGTTTCGCATGGATTTGAAGCTAAACCTTCTACATCGCATTGATTTGAAGCTAAATAGTGTGTGTCGCATGGATTTGAAGCTAACTCGTTTGTTTCACATGCAGTTGTAGCTAAATAATGTATATCACAAGCATTTTTAGCTAAACCATTTGTTTCGCATGGATTTGAAGCTAAGCCTTCTACTTCGCATTGATTTGAAGCTAAATCATTTGTTTCGCATGGAATTGAAGCTACCTCGATTGTTCCTCCTGCTTTTGAAGCTATATCACTTATATCGCAAGTATTTGAAGCTAAATCATATGTGCCGCATGGATTTGAAGCTGAACCTACTACATCGCATTGATTTGGAGCTAAATCTTGTGTATCGCATGGATTTGAAGCTAAACCTTCTACATCGCATTGATTTGCAGGCTAAATCATGTGTTTCGCATGGATTTGAAGCTAACTCGTTTGTTTCGTATGCAGTTGTAGCTACATAATGTATATCACAAGTATTTGTAGCTAAATCATTTGCTTCGCATAGATTTGGAGCTAACACGTTTGTTTCCCCTGCATTTGAAGCTATATCACTCATGTCGCAAGTTCCTGTGCTAAATCATTTGTTTTGCATGGATTTGAAGCTATTTCATTTATGTTGCAAGTATTTGATGGTAACTCATTTATTTCGCATGGATTAGATTCTAAGCCTTCAACTTCGCATTGATTTGAAGCTAAATCATTTGTTTCGCATGGATTTGTAGCTAACTCGTTCGTTTCGCCTGTATTTGAAGCTAGATCACTTATATCGCAAGTATTTGAAGCTAAATCATGAGTTTCGCTTGTATTTGAAGCTAAACCTTCCACATCGCATTGATTTGAAGCTAAATCGTGTGTTTCGCATGGATTTGAAGCTAACTCGTTTGTTTCGCCTGTATTTGAAGCTATATCACTTATATCGCAAGTATTTGAAGCTAAATCATGTGTTTCGCATGGATTTGAAGCTAACTTGTTCGTTGCGCATGCAGTTAAATCTAAATAACGTATATCACAAGTATTTGAAGCTAAACCATTTGATTCGCATGGATTTGAAACTAAGCCTTCTACTTCGCGCTGCTTTGAAGCTAAATCATGTTTTTCGCATGCTGCTGAAGCTAAATCATGTTTTTCACAAGTAGTTGAAAATGAACCAATTGAATCGCATTGATTTGAACCCGAGCCTTCTACTTCGCACTGATTTGCAGCTAAATATTGTGTTTCGCAAGGATTTGAAGCTAAACCTTCTACATCCCATGGATTTGAATCTAAATCATGTGTTTGGCATGGATTTGAAGCTAAACCTTCTACATCGCATTGATTTGCAGCTGTATCATGTGTTTCGCATGGATTTGTAGCTAACTCGTTAGTTTCGCCTGGATTTGAAGCTAGATCACTTATATCGCAAGTATTTGAAGCTAAACCATGTGTTTCGCTTGGATTTGAAGCTAAACCTTCTACATCGCATTGGTTTGAAGCTAAATCGTATGTTTCGCATGGATTTGAAGCTAACTCGTTTGTTTCACATGCAGTTGTAGCTAAATAATGTATATCACAAGCATTTCTAGCTAAACCATTTGTTTCGCATGGATTTGAAGCTAAGCCTTCTACTTCGCATTAATTTGAAGCTAAATCATTTGTTTCGCATGGAATTGAAGCTACCTCGTTTGTTCCTCCTGCTTTTGAAGCTATATCACTTATATCGCAAGTATTTGAAGCTAAATCATATGTGTCGCATGGATTTGAAGCTGAACCTACTACATCGCATTGATTTGGAGCTAAATCTTGTGTATCGCATGGATTTGAAGCTAAACCTTCTACATCGCATTGATTTGCAGGCTAAATCATGTGTTTCGCATGGATTTGAAGCTAACTCGTTTGTTTCGTATGCAGTTGTAGCTACATAATGTATATCACAAGTATTTGTAGCTAAATCATTTGCTTCGCATGAATTTGAAGCTAAGCCTTCTACTTCGCATTGATTTGAAGCTAAATCTAGTGTATCGCATGGATTTGAAGCTAAACCTTCTACTTCGCGCTGATTTGAAGCTAAATCGTGTGTTTCGCATGGATTTGAAGCTAACTCGTTCGTTTCGCATGCAGTTATAGATAAATAATGTATATCACAAGTATTTGTAGCTAAACCATTTGTTTCGCATGGATTTGAGGCTAAACCTTCTACATCGCATTGATTTGAAGCTAAATCATGTTGTTTCGCTTGCAGTTGAAGCTAAATCATGTCTTTCACAAGTATTTGAAAATGAACCATTTGAATCGCATTGACTTGAACCCGAGCCTTCTACTTCGCACTGATTTGCAGCTAAATAATGTGTTTCGCATGGATTTGAAGCTAAACCTTCTACATCCCATGGATTTGAATCTACATCATGTGTTTGGCATGGATTTGAAGCTAAACCTTCTACATCGCATTGATTTGCAGCTAACTCGTTTGTTTCGCATGGAATTGAAGCTACCTCGTTTGTTCTTCCTGCTTATGAAGCTATATCACTTATATCGCAAGTATTTGAAGCCAAATCATATGTGTCGCATGGATTTGAAGCTGAACCTACTACATCGCATTGATTTGAAGCTAAATCGTCTGTTTCGCATGCAGTTGAAGCTAACTCATGTCTTTCACAAGTATTTAAAATGAACCATTTGAATCGCATTGATTTGAACCCGAGCCTTCTACTTCGCACTGATTTGCAGCTAAATAATGTGTTTCGCATGGATTTGAAGCTAAACCTTCTACATCCCATGGATTTGAATCTAAATCATGTGTTTGGCATGGATTTGAAGCTAAACCTTCTACATCGCATTGATTTGCAGCTGAATCATGTGTTTCGCATGGATTTGTAGCTAACTCGTTCGTTTCGCCTGTATTTGAAGCTAGATCACTTATATCACAAGTATTTGAAGCTGAACCATTTGATTCGCATGATCTGATGCTTAGCCTTCTACATCGCATTGATTTGAAGCTAAACCATGTGTTTCGCATGTTTTTGAAGCTAACTCGTTCGTTGAGCATGCAGTTAAATCAAAATTACGTATATCACAAGTATTTGTAGCTAAACCATTTGTTTCGCATGGATTTGAATCTAAGCCTTGTACTTCCAGTTGATTTGAAGCTAATTCATGTGTTTCGCATGGATTTGAAGCTAACTCGTTCGTTGCGCATGCAGTTAAATCTAAATAACGTATATCACAAGTATTTGTAGCTAAACCATTTGTTTCGCATGGATTTGAATCTTAGCCTTGTACTTCGACTTGATTTGAAGCTAAATCATGTGTTTCGCATGGATTTGAAACTAAACCTTCTACATCGCATTAATTTGAAGCTAAATCATGTGGATCGCGTGGAATTGATGCTGCCTCGTTTGTTCCTACAGCTTTTGAAGCTATATCACTTATATCGCAAGTATTTGAAGCTAAATCATATGTGTCGCATGTATTTGAAGCTGAACCTTCTACATCGCATTGATTTGAATATAAATCTTGTGTATCGCATGGATTTGACGCTAAACCTTTTACATCACATTGATTTGCAGCTAAATCATGTGTTTCGCATGGATTTGAAGCTAAATCGTTAGTTTCGCCTGCAGTTGAACCTACATCACGTATATCGCTAGTATTTGACGCTAAATCATGTGTATCGCGTGGATTTTGAAGCTAACTCGTTTGATTAGTCTTCATTTGAAGCTATATAACTTACACCACAAGTGTTTGAAGCTAAGCATTGTACTTCGAATTGATTTGAAGCTAAATCATGTGTTTCGTATGGATTTGAAGCTGAACCTTCTACATCGCAATGATTTGAAACTAAATCATGTGTCTCGCATGGAATTGAAGCTACCTCGTTTGTTCCTACAGCTTTTGAAGCTATATCACTTATATCGCAAGTATTTGAAGCTAAATCGTATGTGTCGCATGGATTTGAAGCTGAACCTACTACATCGGATTGATTTGAAGCTGAATCTTGTGTATGGCATGGATTTGAAGCGAAACCTTCTACATCGCATTGATTTGAAGCTAAATCATGTGTCTCGCATGGATTTGAAGCAAACTCGTCCGTTTTGCCTCCATTTGAAACTATGTCACTTATATCGCAAGTATTTAAAGCTAAATCATATGTGCCGCATGGATTTGAAGCTGAACCTACTACATCGCATTGATTTGAAGCTAAATAATGTGTATCGCATGGATTTGAAGCTAAACCTTCTACATCGTATTGATTTGAAGCTAAATCATTTGTTTCGCATGGATTTGAATCTAAGCCTTGTCCTTCGAATTGATTTGAAGGTAAATCATGTGTTTCGTATGGATTTGAAGCTAAACCTTCTACATCGCATTGATTGGACGCTAAACCTTCTACATTCTATTGATTTGAAGCTAAACCTTCTACCTCTTATTGTTTTGAAGCTAAACCTTCTACATCGCATTGATTTGCAGCTAAATCATGTGTTTTGCATGGGTTTGATGCTAACTCGTTTTTTTCCCCTGCATTTGAAGCTATATCAGTTATATCAGAAGTACCTGATGCTAAATCATTTGTTTCGTATGGATTTGAAGCTAAACCTTCTACATCGCATTGATTTGAATCTAAATCATGTGTATCGCATGGATTTTGAAGCTAACTTGTTTGATTAGTCTGCATTTGAAGCTATATCACTTATATCCCAAGTGTTTGAAGCTAAATCATTTGTTTTGCATGGATTTGAAGCTAAGCCTACTACTTCGCATTCATTTGAAGCTAAATCATTTGTTTCGCATGGATTTGAATCTAAGCCTTGTCCTTCGAATTGATTTGAAGCTAAATCATGTGTTTCGTTTGGATTTGAAGCTAAACCTTCTACATCGCATTAATTTGAAGCTAAATCATGTGGATCGCGTGGAATTGAAGCTGCCTCGTTTGTTCCTACAGCTTTTGAAGCTATATCACTTATATCGCAAGTATTTGAAGCTAAATCATATGTGTCGCATGTATTTGAAGCTGAACCTAGTACATCGCATTGATTTGAAGCTAAATCTTGTGTATCGCATGGATATGAAGCTAAACCTTCTTTTTCGCATTGATTTGAAGCTACATCATGTGAATCGCATGGATTTGAAGCTAACTCGTTCGTTTCGCATGCAATTGTAGCTAAATGGTGTATATCACAAGTATTTGTAGCTAAACCATTTGTTTTGCATGGATTTGAAGCTAAGCCTTCTACTTCGCATTCATTTGAAGCTAAATCATGTGTTTCGCATGAATTTGAAGCTAACTCGTTTGTTTCTTCTGCATTTGAAGCTACATCACTAATATCGAGAGTATTTGAAGCTAAATCATTTGTTTCGCACAGATTTGAAGCTAAACCATCTACATCGCATTGATTTGAAACCAAATCATGTGTGTCGCTTCGATTTGAAGCCAAATCATGTGTTTCGTCTGCATTTGAAGCTATATTACTTATATCGCAATTATCTGAAGCTAAATCATCTGTGACGCATGGATTTGCAGCTAAACCTTCTACATAGCAGTGATTTTAAGCTAAATCATGCGTTTCGCATGGATTTGAAGCAAACTCGTTTGTTCCGCATGCAGTTGTAGCTAAATAATGTATATCACAAGTATTTGTAGCTAATCCGTTTGTTCCGCATGAATGTGAAGCTAAGCCTTCTACTTCGCATTGATTGAAGTTAAATCATTTGTTTCGCATGGAATTGAAGCCACCTCGTTTGTTCCTCCAGCTTTTGAACCTATATCACTTATATCGCAAGTATTTGAAGCTAAATCATATGTGTCGCATGGATTTGAAGCTGAACCTTCTACATCGCATTGATATGAAGCTAAATCTTGTGTATCGCATGGATTTGAAGCTAAACCTTCTACATCACATTGATTTGCAGCTAAATCATGTTTTTCGCAAGGATTTCAAGCTAACTCGTTCGTTTTGCCTGCAGTTGAATGTACATCACTTATATCGCATGTGTTTGAAGCTAAATCATGTGTATCGCGTGGATTTTGAAGCTAAACCTTCTACATCACATTGATTTGCAGCTAAATCATGTGTTTCGCATGGATTTGAAGCTAACTCGTTCGGTTCGCCTGCAGTTGAATCTACATCACTTATATCGCTAGTATTCGAAGCTAAATCATGTGTATCGCATGGATTTGAAGCTAAGCCTTCTACTTCGCATTGATTTGAAGCTAAATCATTTGTTTCGCATGGAATTGAAGCTAAATCATGTCTTTCACAAGTATTTGAAGATGAACCATTTGAATCGCATGGATTTGAACCTGAACCTTCTACATCGCATTGATTTGAAGCTAAATAGTGTGTTTCGCATGGATTTGAAGCTAACTCGTTTGTTTCACATGCAGTTGTAGCTAAATAATGTATATCACAAGCATTTCTAGCTAAACCATTTGTTTCGCATGGATTTGAAGCTAAGCCTTCTACATCGCATTGATTTGAAGATAAATCGTGTGTTTCGCATGGATTTGAAGCTAAATCGTTCGTTTCGCCTGCAGTTGAACCTACATCACGTATATCGCTAGTATTTGACGCTAAATCATGTGTATCGCGTGGATTTTGAAGCTAACTCGTTTGATTAGTCTTCATTTGAAGCTATATCACTTACACCACAAGTGTTTGAAGCTAAGCATTGTACTTCGAATTGATTTGAAGCTAAATCATGTGTTTCGTGTGGATTTGAAGCTGAACCTTCTACATCGCAATGATTTGAAACTAAATCATGTGTCTCGCATGGAATTGAAGCTACCTCGTTTGTTCCTACAGCTTTTGAAGCTATATCACTTATATCGCAAGTATTTGAAGCTAAATCGTATGTGTCGCATGGATTTGAAGCTGAACCTACTACATCGGATTGATTTGAAGCTAAATCTTGTGTATGGCATGGATTTGAAGCGAAACCTTCTACATCGCATTGATTTGAAGCTAAATCATGTGTCTCGCATGGATTTGAAGCTAACTCGTCCGTTTTGCCTCCATTTGAAACTATGTCACTTATATCGCAAGTATTTAAAGCTAAATCATATGTGCCGCATGGATTTGAAGCTGAACCTACTACATCGCATTGATTTGAAGCTAAATCATGTGTATCGCATGGATTTGAAGCTAAACCTTCTACATCGTATTGATTTGAAGCTAAATCATTTGTTTCGCATGGATTTGAATCTAAGCCTTGTCCTTCGAATTGATTTGAAGGTAAATCATGTGTTTCGTATGGATTTGAAGCTAAACCTTCTACATCGCATTGATTGGACGCTAAACCTTCTACATTCTATTGATTTGAAGCTAAACCTTCTACCTCTTATTGTTTTGAAGCTAAACCTTCTACATCGCATTGATTTGCAGCTAAATCATGTGTTTTGCATGGGTTTGATGCTAACTCGTTTGTTTCCCCTGCATTTGAAGCTATATCAGTTATATCAGAAGTATCTGATGCTAAATCATTTGTTTCGCATGGATTTGAAGCTAAACCTTCTACATCGCATTGATATGAAGCTAAATCTTGTGTATCGCATGGATTTGAAGCTAAACCTTCTACATCACATTGATTTGCAGCTAAATCATGTTTTTCGCAAGGATTTCAAGCTAACTCGTTCGTTTTGCCTGCAGTTGAATGTACATCACTTATATCGCATGTGTTTGAAGCTAAATCATGTGTATCGCGTGGATTTTGAAGCTAAACCTTCTACATCACATTGATTTGCAGCTAAATCATGTGAATCGCATGGATTTGAAGCTAACTCGTTCGTTTCGCATGCAATTATAGCTAAATGGTGTATATCACAAGTATTTGTAGCTAAACCATTTGTTTTGCATGGATTTGAAGCTAAGCCTTCTACTTCGCATTCATTTGAAGCTAAATCATTTGTTTCGCATGGATTTGAATCTAAGCCTCGTCCTTCGAATTGATTTGAAGCTAAATCTTGTGTATGGCATGGATTTGAAGCTAAACCTTCTACATCGCATTGATTTGAAACTAAATCATGTGTTTCGCTTCTATTTGAAGCCAAATCCTTTGTTTCGCCTGCATTTGAAGCTATATTACTTATATCGCAATTATCTGAAGCTAAATCATCTGTGTCGCATGGATTTGCAGCTATACCTTCTACATAGCATTGATTTGAAGTTAAATCATTTTTTTCGCATGGAATTGAAGCTTCCTCGTTTGTTCCTCCAGCTTTTGAAGCTATATCACTTATATCGCAAGTATTTGAAGCTAAATCATATGTGTCGCATGGATTTGAAGCTGAACCTTCTACATCGCATTGATTTGAAGCTAAATCATTTGTTTCTCACGGATTTGAATCTAAGCCTTGTCCTTCGAATTGATTTGAAGCTAAATCATGTGTTTCGTATGGATTTGAAGCTAAACCTTCTACATCGCATCGATTTGAAGCTAAACCTTGTAAATTCTATTGATTTGTATCTAAACATTCTACCTCTTATTGTTTTGAAGCTAAAACTTCTACATCGCATTGATTAGAAGCTAAATCATGTATATAGCATGGATTTGAAGCTATCTCGTTTATTTCGCATGCAGTTGTAGCTAAATAATGTATATCACAAGTATTTGTAGCTAAACCATTTGTTTTGCATGGATTTGAATCTAAGCCTTCTACTTCGCATTCATTTGAAGCTAAATCATTTGTTTCGCATGGATTTGAATCTAAGCCTTGTCCTTCGAATTGATTTGAAGCTAAATCATGTGTTTCGTATGGATTTGAAGCTAAACCTTCTACATCGCATTGATTTGAAGCTAAACCTTCTATATTCTATTGATTTGAAGCAGAACCTTCTACCTCTTATTGATTTGAAGCTGAACCTTCTACATCGCATTGATTTGAAGCTAAATCTTGTGTATCGCATGGATTTGAAGCTAAACCTTCTACATCGCATTGATTTGAAGCTAAATCATGTGAATCGCATGGATTTGAAGCTAACTCGTTCGTATAGCATGCAGTTGTAGCTAAATGATGTATATCACAGGCATTTGTAGCTAAACCATTTGTCTTGCATGGATTTGAAGCTAAGCCTTCTACTTCGCATTCATTTGAAGCTAAATCATTTGTTTCGCATGGATTTGAATCTAAGCCTTGTCCTTCGAATTGATTTGAAGCTGAATCTTGTGTATGTCATGGATTTGAAGCTAAACCTTCTACATCGCATTGATTTGAAGTTAAATCATGTGTATCGCATGGATTTGAAGCTAACTCGTTCGTTTCGCCTGTATTTGAAGCTATATCACTTATATCGCAAGTATTTGAAGCTAAATCATGTGTATCGCATGGATTTGAAGCTAAACCTTCTACATCGCATTGATTTGAAGCTAAATCATGTGTTAGGGTTGGATTTGAAGATCACTCGTTTGTTTCGCCTGCATTTGAAGCTATATCACTTATATCGCAAGTATAAGAAGCTAAATGATTTGTGTTGCATGAATTTGATGCTAAGCCTTCTACTTCCCATTGATTTGAAGTTAAATCATGTGTTACGCTTGGATTTAAAGCTCACTCGTGTGTTTCGCCTGCATTTGAAGCTATATCACTTGTATCACATGTATATGAAGCTAAATAATTTGTGTCGCATGGATTTGATGCTAAGGCTTCTATTTCGCATTGATTTGAAGCTAAATCATGTGTTTTGCTTGGATTTGAAGCTAACTCGTTTGTTTCGCATGCAGTTGAAGGTAAATCATGTATATCACAAGTATTTGAAGCTGAACCATTTGTTTCGCATGGATTTGGAGGTACATCTTCTACTTCCCATTGATTTGAATTTAAATCATGTGTTACGCTTGGATTTGAGGATCACTCGTTTGTTTCGCCTGCATTTGAAGCTATATCACTTATATCGCAAGTATAAGAAGCTAAATAATTTGTGTTGCATGGATTTGATGCTAAGCCTTCTACTTCGCATTGATTTGAAGTTAAATCATGTGTTTCCCTTGGGTGTGAAGCTAAATCGTTTGTTTCGCATGCATCTGAAGCAAAATTATGTATATTACAAGTATTTGAAGCTAAACCATTTGTTTCGCATGGATTTGAAGATAAACCTCACACTTCGCATTGATTTGAAGCTAACTCGTTTCTTTCGCATGCAGTTGAAGCTAAATCAACTATATCACAAGTACTTGAAGCAGAATCATTTGATTCGCATGGATTTGAAGCTAAGCCTTCTACTTCGCATTGTTTTGAAACTAAATTATGTGTTTCACTTGGATATGAAGCTAACTCGTTTGTTTCGCATGCAGTTGAATATAAATTATGTATATCACAAGTATTTGAAGCTAAACCATTTGTTTCCCATTGATTTGGAGCTAAGCCTTCTACTTCGCATTGATTTGAAGTTAAATCATGTGTTTCCCTTGGGTGTGAAGCTAAGTCGTTTTTGTCGCATGCAGCTGAAGCAAAATCATGTATATCACAAGTATTTGATGCTAAACCATTTGTTTCGCATGGATTTGGAGGTACATCTTCTACTTTCCATTGATTTGAAGTTAAATCATGTGTTACGCTTGGATTTGAAGATCACTCGTTTGTTTCGCCTGCATTTGAAGCTATATCACTTATATCGCAAGTATAAGAAGCTAAATAATTTGTGTTGCATGGATTTGATGCTAAGCCTTCTACTTCGCATTGATTGAAGTTAAATCATGTGTTTCCCTTGGGTGTGAAGCTAAGTCGTTTGTGTCGCATGCAGCTGAAGCAAAATCATGTATATCACAAGTATTTGATGCTAAACCATTTGTTTCGCATGGATTTGGAGGTACATCTTCTACTTTCCATTGATTTGAAGTTAAATCATGTGTTACGCTTGGATTTGAAGATCACTCGTTTGTTTCGCCTGCATTTGAAGCTATATCACTTATATCGCAAGTATAAGAAGCTAAATAATTTGTGTTGCATGAATTTGATGCTAAGCCTTCTATTTCGCATTGATTTGAAGCTACATCATGTTTTTCTCTTGGATTTGAAGCTAACTCGTTTGTTTCGCATCCGGTTGAAGCTAAATCATGTATATCACAAGTATATGGAGCTAAACCATTTGTTTCGCATGGATTTGAAGATAATCCTTCTACTTGGCATTGATTTGAAGCTAACTCGATTGATTCGCCCGTATTTGAAGCTGTTTCATTTATACCACAAGTATTTGAAGCTAAATCATTCGTTTTGCATGGCTTTGAAGCTAACTCGTTTGTATCGGATGCAGTTGAATCTATATCATGTATATCACAAGTATTTGAAGCTAAACCATTTGATTCGCATGGATTTAAAGCTAAATCGTTTGTTTGGCATGCAGTTGTAGCTAAATCATGTATATCAGAAGTATTTGAAGCTAAACCATTTGATTCGCATGGATTTGAAGCTGACTCGCTTGTTTCGCATCCAGTTGAAGCTAAATCATTTATTTCGCAAGTATTTGATGGTATATCATTTGTTTCTTATGGATTTGAAGCTAAACCTTCTACTTCGCATTGATTTGAAGCTAAATCATGGTGATTCGCATTCATTTGGAGCTAAACCCTCTATTCCGCATTGATTTGAAGCTAAATCATGTGTTTCGCATGCATTTAAAGCTAAATCTTCTACACCGCCTTGATTTGAAGCTAAATCTTGTGTTTCGCATGGATTCGAAGCAAACTCGTTTGTTTCGCATGCAGATGAAACTATATCACCTATATCCGATGTGTTTGAAGCTCAATCGTTTGTTTCGCATGGATTTGAAGCTAATCCTACTACATCGCATTGATTTTAAGCTACATCATTTGTATCGAATGGATTTTGAAGCTAACTCATTTCATTCGTCTGCATTTGAAGCTATATCAATTATATCCCAAGTGTTTGAAGCTAAATCAATTGTTTAGCGTTAATTTGAAGTTAAACCTTCTACATCGCATTGATCTGAAGCTAAACCATGTGTTTCGCTTGGATTTGAAGCTAAATCTTCTGCATCGCATTGATTTGAAGCTAAATCATGTGTTTCGCTTGGATTTGAAGCTAACTCGTTCGTTGCGCAAGCAGTTAAATCTAAATAACGTATATCACAGGTATTTGTACCTAAACCATTTGGTTCGAATGGATTTGAAGCTAAACCTTCTACATCGCATTGATTTGAAGCTTAATCGTGTGTTTTGCATGAATTTGAAGCTAACTCGTTTGTTTCCCCTGCATTTGAAGCTATATAACTTATATCGCAAGTATCTGACGCTAAATCATTTGTGTCGCATGGGTTTGAAGCTAAACCTGCCACATCTTATTGATTTGATGCTAAATCATGTGTTTCGCATCGAGTTGAAGCTTACCCATTTGTTTCGTCAGCATTTGAAGCTATATCACTCATATCGCAAGTATCAGAATCTAAATCATTTGTTTGGCATTATTTTTTAAGCTGAACCTTCTACATAGCATTGATTTGAAGCTAAATCATGTGTTTCTCATGGATTTGAAACTGCCTCGTTTGTCTCGCATGCAGTTGAAGTTAAATCATGTATTTCATAAGTATTTGAAGCCGAACCGTTAGATCCGCATGGATTTGAAGCTGAGCCTTCTACTTCGCACTGATTTGAAGCTAAATCATGTGTCCCGCTTGGATTTGAAGCTAATCCTTCTACTTCGAATTGATTTGAAGCTAAATCATGTATTTCGCATGGATTTCAATCTATCTCGTTTGTTTCGCTTGCATTTGAAGCTACTTCATTTATACCGCCAGTATTTGAAGCCAAATCGTTTGTCTCGAATGGATTTGACGCTAAGCCTTCTACTTCGCTTTGATTTGAAGCGAAAGCATGTGTTTCGCTCGGATTTCGAGCTAACTCGTTTGTTTCCCATGCAGATGAATCTAAATCACGTATATCACATGTATTTGAAGCTAAATCATGTGTTTCGCTTGGATTTGAATCTAAGCCTTCTATTTCGCATTGATTTGAAGCTAAATCGTTTGTTTCGCTTGCATTTGAAGCTCTTTCATTTATACTGCAAGTATTTAAAGCTAAATCATTCGTTTCGCATGGATTTGAAGCTAAGCCTTCTAATACGCATTGTTTTGAATCTAAATCATGTGTTTCGCATGTATTTGAAGCTAACTCGTTTGTATCGAGTGCAGTTGAAGCTAAATCATGCATATCCCAAGTATTTGAAGCTAAACAATTTCTATCGCATGGATTTGAAGATAAGCCTTCTACTTCGCATTGATTTGAAGCTAAATCATGTGTTTCGCATGTATTTGAAGCTAACTCGTTTGTTTCGAGTGCAGTTGAAGCTAAATCATGTATATCCCAAGTATTTGAAGCTAAACAATTTGTATCGCATGGATTTGCAGATAAGCCATCTACTTCGCATTGATCTGAAGTTAAATCATGTATTTCGCATGGATTTGAATCTAACTCGTTTGCTTCGCCTGCAGTTGAAGCTATATCATTTATACCGCAAGCATTTGAAGGTAAATCATTTGTTTCGCATGGATATGAAGCTAACTTGTTTGTTTCGGATGCATTTGATGCTATATCACTTATATCGCAAGCATCTGAAGCTTAATCATTTGTTTCCCATGGATTTGAAGCTAAACCTTCTACATCGCATTGATTTGCAGCTAAATCATGTGTTTCGCATGGATTTGAAACTAACTCGTTCGTTGCGCATGCAGTTAAATCTAAATTACGTATATCACAATTATTTGTAGCTAAACCATTTGTTTCGCATGGATTTGAATCTAAGCCTTGTCCTTCGAATTGATTTGATGCTAAATCATGTGGCTCGCATGGAATTGAAGCTACCTCGTTTGTTCCTACAGCTTTTGAAGCTATAACACTTATATCGCAAGTATTTGAAGCTAAATCATGTGTTTCGTATGGATTTGAAGCTGAACCTTCTACATCGCATTGATTTGAAGCTATATCATGTGTCTCGCATGGAATTGAAGCAACCTCGTTTGTTCCTCCAGCTTTTGAAGCTATATCACTTATATCGCAAGTATTTGAAGCTAAATCATATGTGTCGCATGGATTCGAAGCTGAACCTACTACATCGCATTGATTTGTAGCTAAACCATTTGTTTTGCATGGATTTGAAGGCAAGCCTTCTACTTCGCATTCATTTGAAGATAAATCATTTGTTTCGCATGGATTTGAATCTATGCCTTGTCCTTCGAATTGATTTGATGCTAAATCATGTGGCTCGCATGGAATTGAAGCTACCTCGTTTGTTCCTACAGCTTTTGAAGCTATATCACTTATATCACAAGTATTTGAAGCTAAATCATATGTCTCGTATGGATTTGAAGCTGAACCTACTACATCGCATTGATTTGAAGCTAAATCATGTGTCTCGCATGGAATTGAAGCTACCTCGTTTGTTCCTACAGCTTTTGAAGCTATATCACTTATATCGCAAGTATTTGAAGCTAAATCATATGTGTCGCATGGATTTGAAGCTGAACCTACTACATCGCATTGATTTGAAGCTAAATCTTGTGTATCGCATGGATTTGAAGCTAAACATTCCACATCGCATTGATTTGAAGCTAAATCATGTGTATCGCATGGATTTGAAGCTAACTCGTTAGTTTCGCATGCAGTTGTAGCTAAATAATGTATATCACAAGTATTTGTAGCTAAACCATTTGTTTCGCATGGATTTGAAGCTACGCCTTCTACTTCGCATTGATTTGAAGCTAAAGCATTTGTTTCGCATGGATTTGAATCTAAGCATTGTACTTCGATTTGATTTGAAGCTAAATCATGTGTTTCGTATGGATTTGAAGCTGAACCTTCTACATCGCATTGATTTGAAGCTAAATCATGTGTCTCGCATGGAATTGAAGCTACCTCGTTTGTTCCTACAGCTTTTGAAGCTATATCACTTATATCGCAAGTATTTGAAGCTAAATCATATGTGTCGCATGGATTTGAAGCTGAACCTACTACATCGCATTGATATGAAGCTAAATCTTGTGTATGGCATGGATTTGAAGCTAAACCTTCTACATCGCATTGATTTGAAGCTAAATCATGTGTATCGCATGGATTTGAAGTTAACTCGTTTGTTTCGCATGCAGTTGTATCTAAATAATGTATATCACAAGTATTTGTAGTTAAACCATTTGTTTTGCATGGATTTGAAGCCAAGCCTTCTACTTCGCATTCATTTGAAGCTAAATCGTTTGTTTCGCATGGATTTGAATCTATGCCTTGCCCTTCGAATTGATTTGAAGCTAAATCATGTGTTTCGTATTGATTTGAAGCTAAACCTTCTACATCGCATTAATTTGAAGATAAATCGTGTGTTTCGCATAGATTTGAATCTAACTCGTTAGTTTCGCAAGCAGTTGTAGCTAAACCATTTTTTTCGCATGGATTTGAGGCTACGCCTTCTACTTCGCATTGATTTGAAGCTAAAGCATTTGTCTTGCATGGTATTGAAGCTACCTCGTTTGTTCCTCCTGCTTTTGAAGCTATATCACTTATATCGCATGGATTTAAAGCTAAATCATATGTGCCGCATGGATTTGAAGCTGAGCCTTCTACTTTGCATTCATTTGAAGCTAACTCGTAAGTTTCGCAAGCAGTTGTAGCTAAATAATGTATATCACAAGTATTTGTAGCTAAACCATTTTTTTCGCATGGATTTGAAGCTAAGCCTTCTACTTCGCATTAATTGGAAGAAAAATCACGTGTTTTGCATGGATTTGAAGCTAAACCTTCTACATCGCATTGATTTGAAGCTAAATCATGTGTTTCGTATGGATTTGAAGCTAAACCTTCTACATCGCATTGACTTGAAGCTAAACGTTCTACATACTATTGATTTGAAGCTATACCTTCTACCTCTTATTGTCTTGAAGCTAAACCTTCTACACCGCATTGATTTGCAGCTAAATAGTGTGTTTCGCATGGATTTGAAACTAATTCGTTCGGTTCGCCTGCAGTTGAATCTACATGACTTATATCGCTAGTATTTGAAGCTAAATCATGTGTATCGCGTGGATTTTGAAGCTAACTCGTTTGATTAGCCTTTATTTGAAGCTATATCACTTACACCACAAGTGTTTGAAGCTATATCATTTGATTCGCATGGATTTGAAGCTAAACCTTCTTCATCGCATTGATTTGCAGATAAATCATGTGCTTCGCATGGATTTGAAGCTAACTCGTTCGTTTCGCCTGTATTCGAAGCTATATCACTTATATCGCAAGTATTTGAAGCTAAATCATATGTCTCGTATGGATTTGAAGCTGAACCTACTACATCGCATTGATTTGAAGCTAAATCATGTGTCTCGCATGGAATTGAAGCTACCTCGTTTGTTCCTACAGCTTTTGAAGCTATATCACTTATATCGCAAGTATTTGAAGCTAAATCATATGTGTCGCATGGATTTGAAGCTGAACCTACTACATCGCATTGATTTGAAGCTAAATCTTGTGTATCGCATGGATTTGAAGCTAAACATTCCACATCGCATTGATTTGAAGCTAAATCATGTGTATCGCATGGATTTGAAGCTAACTCGTTAGTTTCGCATGCAGTTGTAGCTAAATAATGTATATCACAAGTATTTGTAGCTAAACCATTTGTTTCGCATGGATTTGAAGCTACGCCTTCTACTTCGCATTGATTTGAAGCTAAAGCATTTGTTTCGCATGGATTTGAATCTAAGCATTGTACTTCGATTTGATTTGAAGCTAAATCATGTGTTTCGTATGGATTTGAAGCTGAACCTTCTACATCGCATTGATTTGAAGCTAAATCATGTGTCTCGCATGGAATTGAAGCTACCTCGTTTGTTCCTACAGCTTTTGAAGCTATATCACTTATATCGCAAGTATTTGAAGCTAAATCATATGTCTCGTATGGATTTGAAGCTGAACCTACTACATCGCATTGATTTGAAGCTAAATCATGTGTCTCGCATGGAATTGAAGCTACCTCGTTTGTTCCTACAGCTTTTGAAGCTATATCACTTATATCGCAAGTATTTGAAGCTAAATCATATGTGTCGCATGGATTTGAAGCTGAACCTACTACATCGCATTGATTTGAAGCTAAATCTTGTGTATCGCATGGATTTGAAGCTAAACATTCCACATCGCATTGATTTGAAGCTAAATCATGTGTATCGCATGGATTTGAAGCTAACTCGTTAGTTTCGCATGCAGTTGTAGCTAAATAATGTATATCACAAGTATTTGTAGCTAAACCATTTGTTTCGCATGGATTTGAAGCTACGCCTTCTACTTCGCATTGATTTGAAGCTAAAGCATTTGTTTCGCATGGATTTGAATCTAAGCATTGTACTTCGATTTGATTTGAAGCTAAATCATGTGTTTCGTATGGATTTGAAGCTGAACCTTCTACATCGCATTGATTTGAAGCTAAATCATGTGTCTCGCATGGAATTGAAGCTACCTCGTTTGTTCCTACAGCTTTTGAAGCTATATCACTTATATCGCAAGTATTTGAAGCTAAATCATATGTGTCGCATGGATTTGATGCTGAACCTACTACATCGCATTGATATGAAGCTAAATCTTGTGTATGGCATGGATTTGAAGCTAAACCTTCTACATCGCATTGATTTGAAGCTAAATCATGTGTATCGCATGGATTTGAAGTTAACTCGTTTGTTTCGCATGCAGTTGTATCTAAATAATGTATATCACAAGTATTTGTAGTTAAACCATTTGTTTTGCATGGATTTGAAGCCAAGCCTTCTACTTCGCATTCATTTGAAGCTAAATCGTTTGTTTCGCATGGATTTGAATCTATGCCTTGCCCTTCGAATTGATTTGAAGCTAAATCATGTGTTTCGTATTGATTTGAAGCTAAACCTTCTACATCGCATTGATTTGAAGCTAAATCATGTGTTTCGCATAGATTTGAAGCTAACTCGTTAGTTTCGCAAGCAGTTGTAGCTAAATAATGTATATCACAAGTGTTTGTAGCTAAACCATTTTTTTCGCATGTATTTGAGGCTACGCCTTCTACTTCGCATTGATTTGAAGCTAAAGCATTTGTCTTGCATGGTATTGAAGCTACCTCGTTTGTTCCTCCTGCTTTTGAAGCTATATCACTTATATCGCATGGATTTAAAGCTAAATCATATGTGCCGCATGGATTTGAAGCTGAGCCTTCTACTTCGCATTCATTTGAAGCTAACTCGTTAGTTTCGCAAGCAGTTGTAGCTAAATAATGTATATCACAAGTATTTGTAGCTAAACCATTTTTTTCGCATGGATTTGAAGCTAAGCCTTCTACTTCGCATTAATTGGAAGAAAAATCACGTGTTTTGCATGGATTTGAAGCTAAACCTTCTACATCGCATTGATTTGAAGCTAAATCATGTGTTTCGTATGGATTTGAAGCTAAACCTTCTACATCGCATTGACTTGAAGCTAAACGTTCTACATACTATTGATTTGAAGCTATACCTTCTACCTCTTATTGTCTTGAAGCTGAACCTTCTACACCGCATTGATTTGCAGCTAAATAGTGTGTTTCGCATGGATTTGAAACTAATTCGTTCGGTTCGCCTGCAGTTGAATCTACATGACTTATATCGCTAGTATTTGAAGCTAAATCATGTGTATCGCGTGGATTTTGAAGCTAACTCGTTTGATTAGCCTTTATTTGAAGCTATATCACTTACACCACAAGTGTTTGAAGCTATATCATTTGTTTCGCATGGATTTGAAGCTAAACCTTCTTCATCGCATTGATTTGCAGATAAATCATGTGCTTCGCATGGATTTGAAGCTAACTCGTTCGTTTCGCCTGTATTCGAAGCTATATCACTTATATCGCAAGTATTTGAAGCTAAATCATGTGTTTCGTATGGATTTGAAGCTGAACCTTCCACATCGCATTGATTTGAAGCTAAAGCATGTGTCTCGCATGGAATTGAAGCAACCTCGTTTGTTCCTCCAGCTTTTGAAGCTATATCACTTATATCGCAAGTATTTGAAGCTAAATCATATGTGTCGCATGGATTTGAAGCTGAACCTACTACATCGCATTGATTTGTAGCTAAACCATTTGTTTTGCATGGATTTGAAGGCAAGCCTTCTACTTCGCATTCATTTGAAGATAAATCATTTGTTTCGCATGGATTTGAATCTAAGCCTTGTCCTTCGAATTGATTTGATGCTAAATCATTTGTCTCGCATGGAATTGAAGCTACCTCGTTTGTTCCTACAGCTTTTGAAGCTATATCACTTATATCGCAAGTATTTGAAGCTAAATCATATGTCTCGCATGGATTTGAAGCTAAACCTTCTACATCGCATTGATTTGAAGCTAAATCGTGTGTTTCGCATAGATTTGAAGCTAACTCGTTAGTTTCGCAAGCAGTTGTAGCTAAATAATGTATATCACAAGTGTTTGTAGCTAAACCATTTTTTTCGCATGGATTTGAAGCTACGCCTTCTACTTCGCATTGATTTGAAGCTAAAGCATTTGTCTTGCATGGTATTGAAGCTACCTCGTTTGTTCCTCCTGCTTTTGAAGCTATATCACTTATATCGCATGGATTTGAAGCTGATCCTACTACATCGCATTGATTTGAAGCTAAATCTAGTGTATCGCATGGATTTGAAGCAAACTATCTACATCGCATTGATTTGAATCTTAATCATGTGTATCGCATGGATTTGAAGCTAATCCTTCTTCATCGCATTGATTTGCAGCTAAATCATGTGATTCGCATGGATTTGAAGCTAACTCGTTCGTTGCGCATGCAGTTAAATCTAAATAACGTATATCACAAGTATGTGAAGCTAAACCATTTGATTCGCATGGATTTGAAGCTAAGCCTTCTACTTCGCATTAATTGGAAGATAAATCACGTGTTTTGCATGGATTTGAAGCAAAACCTTCTACATCGCATTGATTTGAAGCTAAATCATGTGCTTCGCATGCAGTTGAAGATAATCATGTCTTTCACAAGTATTTGAATATGAACCATTTGAATCGCATTGATTTGAACCCGAGCCTTCTACTTCGAACTGATTTGCAGCTAAATAATGTGTCTCGCATGGATTTGTAGCTAAACCTCCTACATCGCATTGATTTGCAGCTGAATCATGTGTTTCGCATGGATTTGAAGCTACCTCGTTTGTTCCTACAGCTTTTGAAGCTATATCACTTATATCGCAAGTATTTAAAGCTAAATCATATGTGCCGCATGGATTTGAAGCTGAGCCTTCTACTTCGCATTCATTTGAACCTAACTCGTTAGTTTCGCAAGCAGTTGTAGCTAAATAATGTATATCACAAGTATTTGTAGCTAAACCATTTTTTTCGCATGGATTTGAAGCTAAGCCTTCTACTTCGCATTAATTGGAAGAAAAATCACGTGTTTTGCATGGATTTGAAGCTAAACCTTCTACATCGCATTGATTTGAAGCTAAATCATGTGTTTCGTATGGATTTGAAGCTAAACCTTCTACATCGCATTGACTTGAAGCTAAACCTTCTACATACTATTGATTTGAAGCTATACCTTCTACCTCTTATTGTCTTGAAGCTAAACCTTCTACACCGCATTGATTTGCAGCTAAATAGTGTGTTTCGCATGGATTTGAAACTAATTCGTTCGATTCGCCTGCAGTTGAATCTACATGACTTATATCGCTAGTATTTGAAGCTAAATCATGTGTATCGCGTGGATTTTGAAGCTAACTCGTTTGATTAGCCTTCATTTGAAGCTATATCACTTACACCACAAGTGTTTGAAGCTATATCATTTGTTTCGCATGGATTTGAAGCTAAACCTTCTTCATCGCATTGATTTGCAGATAAATCATGTGTTTCGCATGGATTTGAAGCTAACTCGTTCGTTTCGCCTGTATTCGAAGCTATATCACTTATATCGCTAGTATTTGAAGCTAAATCATGTGTTTCGTATGGATTTGAAGCTGAACCTTCTACATCGCATTGATTTGAAGCTAAATCTTATGTATGGCATGGATTTGAAGCTAAACCTTCTACATCGCATTGATTTGAAGCTAAATCATGTGCATCGCATGGATTTGAAGTTAACTCGCTTGCTTCGCATGCAGTTGTAGCTAAATAATGTATATCACAAGTATTTGTAGTTAAACCATTTGTTTCGCATGGATTTGAAGCTACGCCTTCTACTTCGCATTGATTTAAAGCTAAACCATTTGTTTCGCATGGAATTGAAGCCACCTCGTTTGTTCCTCCAGCTTTTGTAGTTATATCACTTCTATCGCCAGTATTTGAATCTAAATCATATGTGTCGCATGGATTTGAAGCTGAACCTTCTACATCGCATTGATTTGAAGCTAAATCTTGTGTATCGCATGGATTGGAGCTAAACCTTCTACATCACATTGATTTGCAGCTAAATCATGTGTTTCGCATGGATTTGAAGCTAACTCGTTCGTTGCGCATGCAGTTAAATCTAAATAACGTATATCACAAGTATGTGAAGCTAAACCATTTGATTCGCATGGATTTGAAGCTAAGCCTTCTACTTCGCATTAATTGGAAGAAAAATCACGTGTTTTGCGTGGATTTGAAGCTGAGCCTTCTACTTCGCATTCATCTGAAGCTAAATCATTTGTTTCGCATGGATTTGAATCTAAGCCTTGCCCTTCGAATTGATTTGAAGCTAAATCATGTGTTTCGTATGGATTTGAAGCTAAACCTTCTACATCGCATTGATTTGAAGCTAAACCTTCTATATTCTATTGATTTGAAGCTAAACCTTCTACCTCTTATTGATTTGAAGCTAAACCTTCTACATCGCATTGATTTGAAGATAAATCGTGTGTTACGCATAGATTTGAAGCTAACTCGTTAGTTTCGCAAGCAGTTGTAGCTCAATAATGTATATCTCAAGTATTTGTAGCTAAACCATTTGTTTCGCATGGATTTGAAGCTACGCCTTCTACTTCGCATTGATTTGAAGCTAAATCATTTGTTTCGCATGGAATTGAAGCCTTCTCGTTTGTTCCTCCAGCTTTTGAAGCTATATCACTTATATCGCAAGTATTTGAAGCTAAATCATATGTGTCGCATGGGTTTGAAGCTGAACCTTCTACATCGCATTGATTTGAAGCTAAATCTTGTGTATCGCATGGATTTGAAGCTAAACCTTCTACATCACATTGATTTGCAGCTAAATCATGTGTTTCGCATGGATTTGAAGCTAACTCGTTCGTTTCGCCTCCATTTGAAACTATGTCACTTATATCGCAAGTATTTAAAGCTAAATCATATGTGCCGCATGGATTTGAAGCTGAGCCTTCTACTTCGCATTCATCTGAAGCTAAATCATTTGTTTCGCATGGATTTGAATCTAAGCCTTGCCCTTCGAATTGATTTGAAGCTAAATCATGCGTTTCGTATGGATTTGAAGCTAAACCTTCTACATCGCATTGATTTGCAGCTAAATCATGTGTTTCGCATGGATTTGAAGCTAAACCTTCTACATTGCATTGATTTGCAGCTGATTCATGTGATTGGCATGGATTTGAAGCTAACTCGTTCGTTTCGCCTGTATTCGAAGCTATATCACTTATATCGCAAACATTTGAAGCTAAATCATGTGTTACACTTGGATATGAAGCTAAACCTTCTACATCGCATTGATTTGAAGCTAAATCATGTGTCTCGCATGGAATTGAAGGTACCTCGTTTGTTCCTACAGCTTTTGAAGCTATATCACTTATATCGCAAGTATTTGAAGCTAAATCATATGTGTCGCATGGATTTGAAGCTGAACCTAATACATCGCATTGATTTGAAGCTAAATCTTGTGTATCGCATGGATTTGAAGCAAAACCTTCTACATCGCATTTATTTGAAGCTAAACCTTCTATATTCCATTGATTTGAAGCTAAACCATCTACCTGTTATAGATTTTAAGCAAACCTTCTACATCGCATTGATTTGAAGATAAATCGTGTGTTTCGCATGGATTTGAAGCTAAACCTTCTACATTGCATTGATTTGCAGCTGATTCATGTGTTTCGCATGGATTTGTAGCTAACTCGTTCGTTTCGCCTGTATTCGAAGCTATGTCACTTATATCGCAAATATTTGAAGCTAAATCATGTGTTACACTTGGATATGAAGCTAAACCTTCTACATCGCATTGATTTGAAGCTAAATCATGTGTCTCGCATGGAATTGAAGCTACCTCGTTTGTTCCTACAGCTTTTGAAGCTATATCACTTATATCACAAGTATTTGAAGCTAAATCATATGTGTCGCATGGATTTGAAGCTGAACCTAATACATCGCATTGATTTGAAGCTAAATCTTGTGTATCGCATGGATTTGAAGCTAAACCTTCTACATCGCATTTATTTGAAGCTAAACCTTCTATATTCCATTGATTTGAAGCTAAACCATCTACCTCTTATAGATTTGAAGCAAACCTTCTACATCGCATTGATTTGAAAATAAATCGTGTGTTTCGCATGGATTTGAAGCTAACTCGTTAGTTTCGCATGCAGTTGTAGCTAAATAATGTATATCACAAGTATTTGTAGCTAAACCATTTCTTTCGCATGGATTTGAAGCTACGCCTTCTACTTCGCATTGATTTGAAGCTAAATCATTTGTTTCGCATGGAATTGAAGCCACCTCGTTTGTTCCTCCAACTTTTGAAGCTATATCACTTATATCGCAAGTATTTGAAGCTAAATCATATGTGTCGCATGGATTTGAAGCTGAACCTTCTACATCGCATTGATTTGAATCTAAATCTTGTGTATCGCATGGATTTGAAGCTAACTCGTTCGTTTCGCCTGCAGTTGAATCTACATCACTTATATCGCTAGTATTTGAAGCTAAATCATGTGTACCGCGTGGATTTTGAAGTTAACTCGTTTGATTAGTCTTCATTTGAAGCTATATCACTTACACCCCAAGCGTTTGAAGCTATATCATTTGTTTCACATGGATTTGAAACTAATCCTTCTTCATCGCATTGATTTACAGCTAAATCATGTGTTTCGCATGGATTTGTAGCTAAACCTTCTACATCGCATTGATTTGCAACTGAATCATGTGTTTCGCATGGATTTGAACCTACCTCGTTTGTTCCTACAGCTTTTGAAGCTATATCACTTATATCGCAAGTATTTGAAGCTAAATCATATGTGCCGCATGGATTTGAAGCTGAACATACTACATCGCATTCATTTGAAGCTAAATCTTGTGTATCGCATGGATTTGAAGCTAAACCTTCTACATCGCTTTGACTTGAAGATAAATCATGTGTTTCGCATGGATTTGAAGCTAACTCGTTCGTTTCGCCTCCATTTGAAACTATGTCACTTATATCGCAAGTATTTAAAGCTAAATCATATGTGCCGCATGGATTTGAAGCTGAGCCTTCTACTTCGCATTCATCTGAAGCTAAATAATTTGTTTCGCATGGATTTGAATCTAAGCCTTGCCCTTCGATTTGATTTGAAGCTAAATCATGTGTTTCGTATGGATTTGAAGCTAAACCTTCTACATCGCATTGATTTGAAGCTAAACCTTCTATATTCTATTGGTTTGAAGCTAAACCTTCTACCTCTTATTGATTTGAAGCTAAACCTTCTACATCGCATTGATTTGAAGATAAATCGTGTGTTTCGCATAGATTTGAAGCTAACTCGTTAGTTTCGCAAGCAGTTGTAGCTCAATAATGTATATCACAAGTATTTGTAGCTAAACCATTTGTTTCGCATGGATTTGAAGCTACGCCTTCTACTTCGCATTGATTTGAAGCTAAAGCATTTGTTTCGCATGGATTTGAATCTAAGCCTTGTCCTTCGAATTGATTTGAAGCTAAAACATGTGTTTCGTTTGGATTTGAAGCTAAACCTTCTACATCGCATTGATTTGAAGCTAAATCATGTGTCTCGCATGGAATTGAAGCTACCTCGTTTGTTCCTACAGCTTTTGAAGCTATATCACTTATATCGCAAGTATTTGAAGCTAAATCATATGTGTCGCATGGATTTGAAGCTGAACCTACTACATCGCATTCATTTGAAGCTAAATCTTGTGTATCGCATGGATTTGAAGCTAAACCTTCTACATCGCATTGATTTGAAGATAAATCGTGTGTTTCGCATGCAGTTGTAGCTAAATAATCTATATCACAAGTATTTGTAGCTAAACCATTTGTTTCGCATGGATTTGAAGCTAACTCGTTCGTTTCGCCTCCATTTGAAACTATGTCACTTATATCGCAAGTATTTAAAGCCAAATCATATGTGCCGCATGGATTTGAAGCTGAGCCTTCTACTTCGCATTGATTTGAAGCTAAATCTTGTATATCGCATGGATTTGAAGCTAAACCTTCTACATCACATCGATTTGCAGCAAAATCATGTGTTTCGCATGGATTTGAAGCTAACTCGTTCGTTTCGCCTCCATTTGAAACTATGTCACTTATATCGCAAGTATTTAAAGCTAAATCATATGTGCCGCATGGATTTGAAGCTGAGCCTTCTACTTCGCATTCATCTGAAGCTAAATCATTTGTTTCGCATGGATTTGAATCTAAGCCTTGCCCTTCGAATTGATTTGAAGCTAAATCATGTGTTTCGTATGGATTTGAAGCTAAACCTTCTACATCGCATTGATTTGAAGCTAAAACTTCTATATTCTATTGATTTGAAGCTAAACCTTCTACCTCTTATTGATTTGAAGCTAAACCTTCTACATCGCATTGATTTGAAGATAAATCGTGTGTTTCGCATAGATTTGAAGCTAACTCGTTAGTTTCGCAAGCAGTTGTAGCTAAATAATGTATATCACAAGTATTTGTAGCTAAACCATTTGTTTCGCATGGATTTGAAGCTAAACCTTCTACATCGCATTGATTTGCAGCTGAATCATGTGGTTCGCATGGATTTGAAGCTACCTCGTTTGTTCCTACAGCTTTTGCAGCTATATCACTTATATCGCAAGTATTTGAAGCTAAATCATATGTGTCGCATGGATTTGAAGCTGAACCTGCTACAGCGCATTGATTTGAAGCTAAATCATGTGTATCGCATGGATTTGAAGCTAAACCTTCCACATCGCATTGATTTGAAGCTAAATCATGTGTATCGCATGGATTTGAAGCTAACTCGTTAGTTTCGCATGCAGTTGAACCTACATCACTTATATCGTAAGTATTTGAAGCTAAATCATGTATATCGCGTGGATTTTGAAGCTAACTCGTTTGATTAGTCTGCATTTGAAGCTATATCACTTATACCCCAAGTGTTTGAAGCTAAGTCATTTGTTTTGCGTGGATTTGAAGCTAAACCTACTACATCGCATTGATTTGAAGCTAAATCATGTGTATCGCATGGATTGGTAGCAAACTCGTTTGTTCCGCATGCAGTTGTAGCTAAATAATGTATATCACAAGTATTTGTAGCTAATCCATTTGTTTCGCATGGATCTGAAGCTAAGCCTACTACTTCGCATTGATTTGAAGTTAAATCATTTGTTTCGCATGGAATTGAAGCTTCCTCGTTTGTTTCTCCAGCTTTTGAAGCTATATCACTTATATCGCAAGTATTTGAAGCTAAATCATATGTGTCGCATGGATTTGAAGCTGAACCTTCTACATCACATTGATTTGAATCTAAATCTAGTGTATCGCATGTATTTGAAGCTAAACCTTCTACATCACATTGATTTGCAGCTAAATCATATGTTTCGCATGGATTTGAAGCTTACTTGATTGTTTCGCCTACATTTGAAGCTATATCACTTATATTCGCAAGCATTTGAATCTAAACCATTCGTTTCGCATGGATTTGAAGCTAAGCCTTCTACATCGCATTGATTTGAAGCTTAATCATGTGTTTTGCATGGATTTGAATCTAACTCGTTTGTTTCCCCTGCATTTGAAGCTGTATCACTTATATCGCAAGTATCTGAAGCTAAATCATTTGTGTCGCATGGATTTTAATCTAAGCCTTGTACTTCGAGTTGATTTGCAGCTAAATCATGTGTTTCGCATGGATTTGAAGCTAAACCTTCTACATCGCATTGATTTGCAGCTAAATCATGTGTTTCGCATGGACTTGAAGCTAACTCGTTTGTTTCGCATGCAGATGAAGCTATATCCGAAGTGTTTGAAGCTCAATCGTTTGTTCCGCATGGATTTGAAGCTAATCCTTCTACTTCGCATAGATTTGAAGCTACATCATGTGTATCGCATGGATTTTGAAGCTAACTCATTTGATTCGTCTGCATTTGAAGCTATATCAATTATATCCCAAGTGTTTGAAGCTAAATCATTTGTTTCGCGTTGATTTGAATCTATACCATCTACATCGCATTGATTTGAAGCTAAATCATGTGTTTCGCTTGGATTTGAAGATAAATCTTCTACATCGCATTGATTTGAAGCTAAATCTTGTTTTTCGCATGGATTTGAAGCTAACTCGTTTGTTTCGCCTCTATTTGAAGCTATACTAATTATATTCGCAAGTACTTTAAGCTAATCCATTTGTTTCGCTTTGATTTGAAGCTAAACTTTCCACTTCGCATTGATTTGAAATTAAATCATGTATTTCGTTTGGATTTGAAGCTAACTCGTTTGTTTCGAACGCAGTTGAAGCTAAATCATGTATATAACAATTATTTGAAGCTAAACCATTTTTTTCTAATGTATTTAAAGCTAAGCCTACCACTTCGCATTGATTTGCAGTTAAATCATGTGTTTCCATTGGGTGTGAAGCTAAATCGATTGTTTCGCATGCAGCTGAAGCTAAATCATGTATGTCACAATTATATCAAGCTAAATAATTCGTTTCGCATGGATTTGAAGCTAATCCTTATACTTCGCATGAATTTGAAGCTAAACCAATCGTTATGCATGGATTTGAAGCTATGCCTTCTACTTCGCTTAGACTTGAAACTAAATCAAGTGATTCGCATGGATTTGAAGATAACTCGTTTGTTTCGCATGCAGTTGAAGCTAATTCATGTATAACACAAGTATTTGAAGCTAAACCATTCGTTTCGCATGGATTTGAAGCTAAGCCTTCTACTTCGAATTGATTTGAAATTAAATGATGTGTTTCCTTTAGATTTGATGCTAACGCGTGTGTTTCGCATGCTCTTGAAGCTAAATAATGTATATCACAAGTTTTTGAAGCTGAACCATTTGTTTCACATGAATATTAAGCTAAACCATGTGCTTCGCATGTATATGAAGCTAAATCATGTGTTTCGAATCGATTTGAAGCTTGCTTGATTGTTTCGCCTGCATTTGAAGCTATATCACTTATATTCGCAAGTATTTGAAACTTAATGATTCGCTTGGCATGGATTTGAAGCTAAACCTTGTACTTCGCATTGATTTGAAGCTAAATCATGTGTATCGCGTGGATTTTGAAGCTAACTCGTTTGATTAGTCTTCATTTGAAACTATATCATTTATACCCGAAGTGTTTGAAGCTATATCATTTGTTTCGCATGGATTTGAAGCTGAACCTTCTACATCGCATTGATTTGCAGCTGAATCATGTGTTTCGCATAGATTTGAAGCTAACTCGTTTGTTTCGCCTGTATTTGAAGCTAGATCACTTATATCGCAAGTATTTGTAGCTAAATCATGTGTATCGCATGGATTTGAAGCTAAACCTTCTACATCGCATTGATTTGAAGCTAAATCATTTGTTTCGCATGGATTTGTATCTAAGCCTTGTCCTTCGAATTGATTTGAAGCTAAATCATGTGTTTCGTATGGGTTTGAAGCTAAACCTTCTACATCGCATTGATTTGAAGCTAAACCTTCTACATTCTATTGATTTGAAGCTAAACCTTCTTCATCGCATTGATTTGCAGCTAAATTATGTGTTTCGCATGGATTTGAAGCTAACTCGTTCGTTGCGCATGCAGTTAAATCTAAATAACGTATATCACAAGTACTTGAAGCTAAACCATTTGATTCGCATGGCTTTGAAGCTAAGCCTCCCACTTCGCATTAATTGGAAGTTAAATCACGTGTTTCGCATGGATTTGAAGCTAAACCTTCTACATCGCATTGATTTGAAGCTAAACCTTCTACATTCTATTGATTTGAAGCTAAACCTTCTTCATCGCATTGATTTGCAGCTAAATTATGTGTTTCGCATGGATTTGAAGCTTCGCCTGCAGTTGAATCTACATCACTTTTATCGCTAGTATTTGAAGCTAAATCATGTGTATCGCGTGGATTTTGAAGCTAACTCGTTTGATTAGCCTTCATTTGAAGCTATATCACTTACATCCCAAGTGTTTGAAGCTATATCATTTGTTTCGCATGGATTTGAAGCTAAACCGTCTTCATCGCATTGATTTGCAGCTAAATCATGTGTTTCGCATGGATTAGAAGCTAACTCGTTCTTTGCGCATGCAGTTAAATCTAAATAACGTATATCACAAGTATTTGAAGCTACACCATTTAATTCGCATGGATTTGAAGATAAGCCTTCTACTTCGCATTAATTGGAAGATAAATCACGTGTTTTGCATGGATTTGAAGCTAAACCTTCTACATCGCATTGATTTGCAACTAAATCATGTGTTTCGCATGCAGTTGAAGCTAAATCATGTCTTTCACAAGTATTTCAAGATGAAGCATTTGAATCGCATTGATTTGAACCCGAGCCTTCTACTTCGCACTGATTTGCAGCTAAATAATGTGTTTCGCATGGATTTGAAGCTAATCCTTCTACATCGCATTGATTTGCAGCTGAATCATGTGTTTCGCATGGATTTGAAGCTAACTCGTTCGTTTTGCTTGCAGTTGAATCTACATCACTTATATCGAAAGTGTTTGAAGCTGAATCATGTGTATCGCGTGGAATTGAAGCTACCTCGTTTGTTCCTACAGCTTTTAAAGCTATATCACTTATATCGCAAGTATTTGAAGCTAAATCATATGTGTCGCATGGATTTGAAGCTGAACCTAACTTCATCGCATTGACTTGAAGCTAAATCTTGTGTATGGCATGGATTTGAAGCTAAACCTTCTACATCGCATTGATTTGAAGCTAAATCATGTGTATCGCATGGATTTGAAGTTAACTCGTTTGTTTCGCATGCAGTTGTATCTAAATAATGTATATCACAAGTATTTGTAGTTAAACCATTTGTTTTGCATGGATTTGAAGCCAAACCTTCTACTTCGCATTCATTTGAAGCTAAATCATTTGTTTCGCATGGATTTGAATCTAAGCCATGTCCTTCGAATTGATTTGAATCTAAATCACGTGTGTCGTATGGATTTGAAGCTAAACCTTCTAGATCACATTTATTTGAAGCTAAACCTTCTATATTGTATTGATTTGAAGCTAAACCATCTACCTCTTATTGATTTGAAGCAAACCTTCTACATCGCATTGATTTGAAGATAAATCGTGTGTTTCCCATGGATTTGAAGCTAACACGTTCGTTTTGCCTGCAGTTGAATCTACATCACTTATATCGCAAGTGTTTGAAGCTAAATCATTTGTTTCGTGTGGATTTGAAGCTAAACCTTCTACCTCTTATTGTTTTGAAGCTAAACCTTCTACATCGCATTGATTTGAAGCTAAATCATGTTTCTCGCATGGTATTGAAGCTACCTCGCTTGTTCCTACAGCTTTTGAAGCTATATCACTTATATCGCAAGTATTTGAAGCTAAATCAGATGTGTCGCATGGATTTGAAGCTGAACCTACTACATCGCATTGATTTGAAGCTAAATCTTGTGTATCGCATGGATTTGAAGCTAAACCTTCTACATCGCTAATATTTGAAGCTAAATCATGTGTATCGCGTGGATTTTGTAGCTAACTCGTTTGATTAGTCTTCATTTGAAACTATATCATTTATACCCGAAGTGTTTAAAGCTATATCATTTGTTTCGCATGGATTTGAAGCTGAACCTTCTACATCGCATTGATTTGCAGCTGAATCATGTGATTCGCATGGATTTGAAGCTAACTCGTTCGTTTCGCCTGTATTTGAAGCTAGATCACTTATATCGCAAGTATTTGAAGCTAAATCATGTGTATCGCATGGATTTGAAGATAAACCTTCTACATCGCATTGATTTGAAGCTAAATCATTTGTTTCGCATGGATTTGAATCTAAGCCTTGTCCATCGAATTGATTTGAAGCTAAATCATGTGTTTCGTATGGGTTTTCAAGCTGAACCAACTACATCGCATTGATTTGAAGATAAATCTTGTGTATCGCATGGATTTGAAGCTAAACCTTCTACATCGCTAATATTTGAAGCTAAATCATGTGTATCGCGTGGATTTTGAAGCTAACTCGTTTGATTAGTCTTCATTTGAAACTGTATCGTTTATACCCGAAGTGTTTGAAGCTATATCATTTGTTTCGCATGGATTTGAAGCTGAACCTTCTACATCGCATTGATTTGCAGCTGAATCATGTGTTTCGCATAGATTTGAAGCTAACTCGTTTGTTTCGCCTGTATTTGAAGCTAGATCACTTATATCGCAAGTATTTGCAGCTAAATTATGTGTTTCGCATGGATTTGAAGCTAACTCGTTCGTTGCGCATGCAGTTAAATCTAAATAACGTATATCACAAGTATTTGAAGCTAAACCATTTGATTCGCATGGATTTGAAGCTAAGCCTTCTACTTCGCATTAATTGGAAGTTAAATCACGTGTTTCGCATGGATTTGAAGCTAAACCTTCTACATCGCATTGATTTGAAGCTAAACCTTCTACATTCTATTGATTTGAAGCTAAACCTTCTTCATCGCATTGATTTGCAGCTAAATTATTTGTTTCGCATGGATTTGAAGCTTCGCCTGCAGTTGAATCTACATCACTTATATCGCTAGTATTTGAAGCTAAATCATGTGTATCGCGTGGATTTTGAAGCTAACTCGTTTGATTAGTCTTCATTTGAAGCTATATCACTTACACCCCAAGTGTTTGAAGCTATATCATTTGTTTCGCATGGATTTGAAGCTAAACCTTCTACATCGAATTGATTAGCAGCTGAATCATGTGTTTCGCATGGATTTGAAGCTAACTCGTTCGTTTCGCCTGTATTTGAAGCTATATCATTTAGATCGCAAGTATTTGAAGCTAAATCATGTGTTACGCTTGGATTTGAAGCTAAACCTTCTACATCGCATTGATTTGAAGCTAAATTATTTGTTTCGCATGGATTTGAATCTAAGCCTTGTCCTTCGAATTGATTTGAAGCTAAATCATGTGTTTCGCATGGATTTGAAGCTGAACCTTCTACATCGCATTGATTTGAAGCTAAATCTTGTGTATCGCATGGATTTGAAGCTAAACCTTCTACATCACATTTATTTGCAGCTAAATCATGTGTTTCGCATGGATTTGAAGCTAGCTCGTTCGTTTAGCCTGCAGTTGAATCTACATCACTTATATCGCAAGTGTTTGAAGCTAAGTCATGTGTATCGCGTGGATTTTGAAACTAACTCGTTTGATTAGTCTGCATTTGAAGCTATATCACTTATACCCCAAGTGTTTGAAGCTAAATCATTTGTTTCGCGTGGATTTGAAGCTAAACCTTCTACATCGCATTGATTTGAAGCTAAATCTTGTGTATCGCATGGATTTGAAGCTAAACCTTTCACATCGCATTGATTTGAAGCTAAATCATGTGTATCGCATGGATTTGAAGCTAACTCGTTCGTTTCGCATGCATTTGTAGCTAAATAATGTATATCACAAGTATTGGTAGCTAAACCATTTGTTTTGCATGGATTTGAAGCTAAGCCTTCTACTTCGCATTCATTTGAAGCTAAATCATTTGTTTCGCATGGATTTGAATCTAAGCATTGTACTTCGAATTGATTTGAAGCTAAATCATGTCTTTCACAAGTATTTGAAGATGAACCATTTGAGTCGCATTGATTTGCAGCTAAATCATGTGTTTCGCATGGATTTGAAGCTACTCCTTCTACTTCGCATTGATTTGAAGCTAAATCATATGTGTCGCATGGATTTGAAGCTGAACCTTCTACATCGCATTGATTTGAAGCTAAATCTTGTGTATCGCATGGATTTGAAGCTAAACCGTCTACATCACATTGATTTGAAGCTAAATCATGTGTTTCGCATGCAGTTGAAGCTAAATCATGTCTTTCACAAGTATTTGAAGATGAACCATTTGAATTGCATTGATTTGAACCCGAGCCTTCTACTTCGCACTGATTTGCAGCTAAATAATGAGTTTCTCATGGATTTGAAGCTAAACCTTCTACATTGAATTGATTTGCAGCTGTGTCATGTGTTTCGCATGGATTTGAAGCTAACTCTATCGTTTCGCCTGTATTCGTAGCTATATCACTTTTGTCGCAAGTATTTGAAGCTAATTCATGTGTTACGCTTGAATTTGAAGCTAAACCTTCTACATCGCATTGATTTGAAGCTAAATCATGTGTTTCGCATGCAGTTGAAGCTAAATCATGTCTTTCACAAGTATTTGAAGATGAACCATTTGAGTCGCATTGATTTGAACCCAAGCCTTCTACTTCGCACCTATTTGCAGCTAAATAATGTGTATCGCATGGATTTGAAGCTAAACCTTCTACATCACATTGATTTGAAGCTAAATTATTTGTTTCGCATGGATTTGAATATAAGCCTTGTCCTTCGAATTGATTTAAAGCTAAATCATGTGTTTCGTATGGATTTGAAGCTAAACCTTCTACATCGCATTGACTTGAAGCTAAATCTTGTGTATTGCATGGATTTGAAGCTAAACCTACTACATCGGTAAAATTTGAAGCTAAATCATGTGTATCGCGTGGATTTTGAAGCTAACTCGTTTGATTAGTTTTCATTTGAAACTATATCATTTATACCCGAAGTGTTTGAAGCTATATCATTTGTTTCGCATGGATTTGAAGCTGAACCTTCTACATCGCATTGCTTTGCAGCTGAATCATGTGATTCGCATGGATTTGAAGCTAACTCGTTCGTTTCGCCTGTATTTGAAGCTAGATCACTTATATCGCAAGTATTTGAAGCTAAATCATGTGTATCGCATGGATTTGAAGCTAAACCTTCTACATCGCATTGATTTGCAACTAAATCATGTGTTTCGCATGCAGTTGAAGCTAAATCATGTCTTTCACAAGTATTTGAAGATGAACCATTTGAGTCGCATTGATTTGAACCCAAGCCTTCTACTTCGCACCTATTTGCAGCTAAATAATGTGTATCGCATGGATTTGAAGCTAAACCTTCTACATCACATTGATTTGAAGCTAAATTATTTGTTTCGCATGGATTTGAATATAAGCCTTGTCCTTCGAATTGATTTAAAGCTAAATCATGTGTTTCGTATGGATTTGAAGCTAAACCTTCTACATCGCATTGACTTGAAGCTAAATAATGTGTTTCGCATGGATTTGAAGCTAATCCTTCTACATCGCATTGATTTGCAGCTGAATCATGTGTTTCGCATGGATTTGAAGCTAACTCGTTCGTTTTGCTTGCAGTTGAATCTACATCACTTATATCACAAGTGTTTGAAGCTGAATCATGTGTATCGCGTGGAATTGAAGCTACCTCGCTTGTTCCTACAGCTTTTAAAGCTATATCACTTATATCGCAAGTATTTGAAGCTAAATCATGTGTATCGCATGGATTTGAAGCTAAACCTTCTACATCGCATTGATTTGAAGCTAAATCATTTGTTTCGCATGGATTTGAATCTAAGCCTTGTCCTTCGAATTGATTTGAAGCTAAATCATGTGTTTCGTATGGGTTTGAAGCTGTACCAGCTACATCGCATTGATTTGAAGCTAAATCTTGTGTATCGCATGGATTTGAAGCTAAACCTTCTACATCGCTAATATTTGAAGCTAAATCATGTGTATCGCGTGGATTTTGAAGCTAACTCGTTTGATTAATCTTCATTTGAAACTATATCATTTATACCCGAAGTGTTTGAAGCTATATCATTTGTTTCGCATGGATTTGAAGCTGAACCTTCTACATCGCATTGATTTGCAGCTGAATCATGTGTTTCGCATGGATCTGAAGCTAAGCCTTCTACTTCGCATCGATTTGAAGTTAAATCATTTGTTTCGCATGGAATTGAAGCCACCTCGTTTGTTCCTCCAACTTTTGAAGCTATATCACTTATATCGCAACTATTTGAAGCTAAATTATATGTGTCACATGGATTTGAAGCTGAACCTTCTACATCGCATTGATTTGAAGCTAACTCTTGTGTATCGCATGGATTTGAAGCTAACTCGTTCGTTTTGCCTGCAGTTGAATCTACATTACTTATATCGCAAGTGTTTGAAGCTAAATCATGTGTATCGCGTGGATTTTGAAGCTAACTCGTTTGATTAGTCTGCATTTGAAGCTATATCACTTATACCCCAAGTGTTTGAAGCTAAATCATTTGTTTCGCGTGGATTTGAAGCTAAACCTTCTACATCGCATTGATTAGGAGCTAAATCATGTGTCTCGCATGGATTTGAAGCTAACTCGTTCGTTTCGCCTCCATTTGAAACTATGTCACTTATATCGCAAGTATTTAAAGCTAAATCATATGTGCCGCATGGATTTGAAGCTGAACCTACTACATCGCATTGATTTGAAGCTAAATCATGTGTATCGCATGGATTTGAATCTAAACCTTCTACATCGCATTGATTTGAAGCTAAATCATTTGTTTCGCATGGATTTGTATCTAAGCCTTGTCCTTCGAAATGATTTGAAGCTAAATCATGTGTTTCGTATGGATTTGAAGCTAAACCTTCTACATCGGATTGATTTGAAGCGAAACCTTCTACATTCTATTGATTTGAAGCTAAACCTTCTACCTCTTATTGTTTTGAAGCTAAACCTTCTACATCGCATTGATTTGCAGCTAAATCATGTGTTTCGCATGGATTTGAAGCTAACTCGTTCGTTTCGCCTGCAGTTGAATCTACACCACTTATATCGCAAGTATTTGCAGCTAAATCATGTGTAACGCGTGGATTTTGAAGCTAAATCGTTTGATTAGTCTGCATTTGAAGCTATATCACTTATACCCCAAGTGTTTGAAGCTAAATCATATGTTTCGCGTGAATTTGAAGCTAAACCTTCTACATCGCATTGATTTGAAGCTAAATCATGTTTCTCGCATGGTATTGAAGCTACCTCGCTTGTTCCTACAGCTTTTGAAGCTATATCACTTATATCGCAAGTATTTGAAGCTAAATCAGATGTGTCGCATGGATTTGAAGCTGAACCTACTACATCGCATTGATTTGAAGCTAAATCTTGTGTATCTCATGGATTTGAAGCTAAACCTTCTACATCGCTAATATTTGAAGCTAAATCATGTGTATCGTGTGGATTTTGAAGCTAACTCGTTTGATTAGTCTCCATTTGAAACTTTATCATTTATACCCGAAGTATTTGAAGCTATATCATTTGTTTCGCATGGATTTGAAGCTAAACCTTCTACCTCTTATTGTTTTGAAGCTAAACCTTCTACATCGCATTGATTTGAAGCTAAATCATTTGTTTCGCATGCAGTTGAAGCTAAATCATGTCTTTCACAAGTATTTCAAGATGAACCATTTGAATCGCATTGATTTGAACCCGAGCCTTCTACTTCGCACTGATTTGCAGCTAAATAATGTGTTTCGCATGGATTTGAAGCTAATCCTTCTACATCGCATTGATTTGCAGCTGAATCATGTGTTTCGCATGGATTTGAAGCTAACTCGTTCGTTTTGCTTGCAGTTGAATCTACATCACTTATATCACAAGTGTTTGAAGCTGAATCATGTGTATCGCGTGGAATTGAAGCTACCTCGCTTGTTCCTACAGCTTTTAAAGCTATATCACTTATATCGCAAGTATTTGAAGCTAAATCATGTGTATCGCATGGATTTGAAGCTAAACCTTCTACATCGCATTGATTTGAAGCTAAATCATTTGTTTCGCATGGATTTGAATCTAAGCCTTGTCCTTCGAATTGATTTGAAGCTAAATCATGTGTTTCGTATGGGTTTGAAGCTGTACCAACTACATCGCATTGATTTGAAGCTAAATCTTGTGTATCGCATGGATTTGAAGCTAAACCTTCTACATCGCTAATATTTGAAGCTAAATCATGTGTATCGCGTGGATTTTGAAGCTAACTCGTTTGATTAATCTTCATTTGAAACTATATCATTTATACCCGAAGTGTTTGAAGCTATATCATTTGTTTCGCATGGATTTGAAGCTGAACCTTCTACATCGCATTGATTTGCAGCTGAATCATGTGTTTCGCATGGATCTGAAGCTAAGCCTTCTACTTCGCATCGATTTGAAGTTAAATCATTTGTTTCGCATGGAATTGAAGCCACCTCGTTTGTTCCTCCAACTTTTGAAGCTATATCACTTATATCGCAAGTATTTAAAGCTAAATCATATGTGCCGCATGGATTTGAAGCTGAACCTACTACATCGCATTGATTTGAAGCTAAATCGTGTGTATCGCATGGATTTGAATCTAAACCTTCTACATCGCATTGATTTGAAGCTAAATCATTTGTTTCGCATGGATTTGTATCTAAGCCTTGTCCTTCGAAATGATTTGAAGCTAAATCATGTGTTTCGTATGGATTTGAAGCTAAACCTTCTACATCGGATTGATTTGAAGCGAAACCTTCTACATTCTATTGATTTGAAGCTAAACCTTCTACCTCTTATTGTTTTGAAGCTAAACCTTCTACATCGCATTGATTTGCAGCTAAATCATGTGTTTCGCATGGATTTGAAGCTAACTCGTTCCTTTCGCCTGCAGTTGAATCTACACCACTTATATCGCAAGTATTTGCAGCTAAATCATGTGTAACGCGTGGATTTTGAAGCTAAATCGTTTGATTAGTCTGCATTTGAAGCTATATCACTTATACCCCAAGTGTTTGAAGCTAAATCATATGTTTCGCGTGAATTTGAAGCTAAACCTTCTACATCGCATTGATTTGAAGCTAAATCATGTTTCTCGCATGGTATTGAAGCTACCTCGCTTGTTCCTACAGCTTTTGAAGCTATATCACTTATATCGCAAGTATTTGAAGCTAAATCAGATGTGTTGCATGGATTTGAAGCTGAACCTACTACATCGCATTGATTTGAAGCTAAATCTTGTGTATCTCATGGATTTGAAGCTAAACCTTCTACATCGCTAATATTTGAAGCTAAATCATGTGTATCGTGTGGATTTTGAAGCTAACTCGTTTGATTAGTCTCCATTTGAAACTTTATCATTTATACCCGAAGTATTTGAAGCTATATCATTTGTTTCGCATGGATTTGAAGCTAAACCTTCTACCTCTTATTGTTTTGAAGCTAAAACTTCTACATCGCATTGATTTGAAGCTAAATCATGTTTCTCGCATGGAATTGAAGCTACCTCGTTTGTTCCTACAGCTTTTGAAGCTATATCACTTATATCGCAAGTATTTGCAGCTAAATCGAATGTGTCGCATGGATTTGAAGCTGAACATACTACATCGCATTGATTTGAAGCTAAATCTTGTGTATCGCATGGATTTGAAGCTAAACCTTCTACATCGCATTGATTTGAAGCTAAATCATGTATATAGCATGGATTTGAAGCTATCTCGTTTATTTCGCATGCAGTTGTAGCTAAATAATGTATATCACAAGTATTTGTAGCTAAACCATTTGTTTTGCATGGATTTGAATCTAAGCCTTCTACTTCGCATTCATTTGAAGCTAAATCATTTGTTTCGTATGGATTTGAATCTAAGCCTTGTCCTTCGAATTGATTTGAAGCTAAATCATGTCTTTCGTATGGATTTGAAGCTAAACCTTCTACATCGCATTGATTTGAAGCTAAACCTTCTATATTCTATTGATTTGAAGCAGAACCTTCTACCTCTTATTGATTTGAAGCTAAACCTTCTACATCGCATTGATTTGAAGCTAAATCTTGTGTATCGCATGGATTTGAAGCTAAACCTTCTACATCGCATTGATTTGAAGCTAAATCATGTGAATCTCATGGATTTGAAGCTAACTCGTTCGTATAGCATGCAGTTGTAGCTAAATGATGTATATCACAGGTATTTGTAGCTAAACCATTTGTCTTGCATGGATTTGAAGCTAAGCCTTCTACTTCGCATTAATTGGAAGTTAAATCACGTGTTTTGCATGGATTTGAAGCTAAACCCTCTACATCGCATTGATTTGAAGCTAAATTTTGTGTATCGCATGGATTTGAAACTAAACCTTCTACATCGCATTGATTTGCAGATAAATCATGTGTTTCGCATGGATTTGAAGCAAACTCGTTCGTTTCGCCTGCAGTTTAATCTACATCACTTATATCGCTAATATTTGTAGCTAAATCATGTGTATCGCGTGGATTTTGAAGCTAACTCGTTTGATTAGTCTTCAATTGAAGCTATATCATTTATGCCCCAAGTGTTTGAAGCTATATCATTTGTTTCGCATGGATTTGAAGCTAAACCTCCTTCATCGCATTGATTTGCAGCTAAATCATGTGTTTCGCATGCAGTTGAAGCTAAATCATGTCTTTCACAAGTATTTGAAGATGAACCATTTGTGTCGCATTGATTTGAACCCAAGCCTTCTACTTCGCACTGATTTGCAGCTAAATAATGTGTTTCGCATGGATTTGAAGCTAATCCTTCTACATCGCATTGATTTGCAGCTGAATCATGTGTTTCGCATGGATTTGAAGCTAACTCGTTCGTTTTGCTTGCAGTTGAATCTACATCACTTATATCGCAAGTGTTTGAAGCTGAATCATGTGTATCGCGTGGAATTGAAGCTACCTCGTTTGTTCCTACAGCTTTTAAAGCTATATCACTTATATCGCAAGTATTTGAAGCTAAATCATATGTGTCGCATGGATTTGAAGCTGAACCTACTTCATCGCATTGACTTGAAGCTAAATCTTGTGTATGGCATGGATTTGAAGCTAACTCGTTCGTTTCGCCTCCATTTGAAACTATGTCACTTATATCGCAAGTATTTAAAGCTAAATCATATGTGCCGCATGGATTTGAAGCTGAACCTACTACATCGCATTGATTTGAAGCTAAATCTTGTGTATCGCATGGATTTGAAGCTAAATCTTCTACATCGCATTGATTTGAAGCTAAATCATTTGTTTCGCATGGATTTGTATCTAAGCCTTGTCCTTCGAATTGATTTGAAGCTAAATCATGTGTTTCGTATGGATTTGAAGCTAAGCCTTCTACATCGGATTGATTTGAAGCGAAACCTTCTACATCCTATTGATTTGAAGCTAAACCTTCTACCTCTTATTGTTTTGCAGCTAAATCATGTGTTTCGCATGGATTTGAAGCTAACTCGTTCGTTGCGCATGCAGTTAAATCTAAATAACGTATATCACAAGTATTTGAAGCTACACCATTTAATTCGCATGGATTTGAAGATAAGCCTTCTACTTCGCATTAATTGGAAGATAAATCACGTGTTTTGCATGGATTTGAAGCTAAACCTTCTACATCGCATTGATTTGAAGCTAAATCTTGTGTATCGCATGGATTTGAAGCTAAACCTTCTACATCACATTTATTTGCAGCTAAATCATGTGTTTCGCATGGATTTGAAGCTAGCTCGTTCGTTTAGCCTGCAGTTGAATCTACATCACTTATATCGCAAGTGTTTGAAGCTAAGTCATGTGTATCGCGTGGATTTTGAAACTAACTGGTTTGATTAGTCTGCATTTGAAGCTATATCACTTATACCCCAAGTGTTTGAAGCTAAATCATTTGTTTCGCGTGGATTTGAAGCTAAACCTTCTACATCGCATTGATTAGAAGTTAAATCATGTGTCGCGCATGGATTTGAAGCTAACTCGTTAGTTTCGCATGCAGTTGTAGCTAATTAATGTATATCACAAGTATTCGTAGCTAAACCATTTGTTTTGCATGGATTTGAAGCTACTCCTTCTACTTCGCATTGATTTGAAGCTAAATCATGTGTATCGCGTGGATTTTGAAGCTAACTCGTTTGATTAGTTTTCATTTGAAACTATATCATTTATACCCGAAGTGTTTGAAGCTATATCATTTGTTTCGCATGGATTTGAAGCTGAACCTTCTACATCGCATTGCTTTGCAGCTGAATCATGTGATTCGCATGGATTTGAAGCTAACTCGTTCGTTTCGCCTGTATTTGAAGCTAGATCACTTATATCGCAAGTATTTGAAGCTAAATCATGTGTATCGCATGGATTTGAAGCTAAACCTTCTACATCGCATTGATTTGCAACTAAATCATGTGTTTCGCATGCAGTTGAAGCTAAATCATGTCTTTCACAAGTATTTGAAGATGAACCATTTGAGTCGCATTGATTTGAACCCAAGCCTTCTACTTCGCACCTATTTGCAGCTAAATAATGTGTATCGCATGGATTTGAAGCTAAACCTTCTACATCGCATTGATTTGAAGCTAAATTATTTGTTTCGCATGGATTTGAATATAAGCCTTGTCCTTCGAATTGATTTAAAGCTAAATCATGTGTTTCGTATGGATTTGAAGCTAAACCTTCTACATCGCATTGACTTGAAGCTAAATAATGTGTTTCGCATGGATTTGAAGCTAACTCGTTCGTTGCGCACGCAGTTAAATCTAAATAACGTATATAACAAGTATTTGAAGCTAAACCATTTGATTCGCATTGATTTGAAGCTAAAACTTCTACATCGCATTGATTTGCAGCTGAATCATGTCTTTCGCATGGATTTGAAGCTAACTCGTTCGTTTCGCCTGTATTTGAAGCTATATCACTTATATCGCAAGTATTCGAAGCTAAATCATGTGTATCGCATGGATTTGTTGCTAAACCTTCTACATCGCATTGATTTGAAGCTAAATCATTTGTTTCGCATGCAGTAGAAGCTAAATCATGTCTTTCACAAGTATTTCAAGATGAACCATTTGAATCGCATTGATTTGAACCCGAGCCTTCTACTTCGCACTGATTTGCAGCTAAATAATGTGTTTCGCATGGATTTGAAGCTAATCCTTCTACATCGCATTGATTTGCAGCTGAATCATGTGTTTCGCATTGATTTGAAGCTAAATCATGTGTATCGCATGGATTTGAAGTTAACTCGTTTGTTTCGCATGCAGTTGTATCTAAATAATGTATATCACAAGTATTTGTAGTTAAACCATTTGTTTTGCATGGATTTGAAGCCAAGCCTTCTACTTCGCATTCATTTGGAGCTAAATCATTTGTTTCGCATGGATTTGAATCTAAGCCTTGTCCTTCGAATTGATTTGAATCTAAATCACGTGTGTCGTATGGATTTGAAGCTAAACCTTCTACATCACATTTATTTGAAGCTAAATCTTCTATATTGTATTGATTTGAAGCTAAACCATCTACCACTTATTGATTTGAAGCAAACCTTCTACATCGCATTGATTTGAAGATAAATCGTGTGTTTCCCATGGATTTGAAGCTAACTCGTTAGTTTCGCATGCAGTTGTAGCTAAATAATCTATATCACAAGTATTTGTAGCTAAACCATTTGTTTCACATGGATTTGAAGCTACGCCTTCTACTTCGCATTGATTTGAAGCTAAATCATTTGTTTCGCATGGAATTGAAGCCACCTCGTTTGTTCCTCCAACTTTTGAAGCTATATCACTTATATCGCAACTATTTGAAGCTAAATCATATGGGTCACATGGATTTGAAGCTGAACCTTCTACATCGCATTGATTTGAAGCTAAATCTTGTGTATCGCATGGATTTGAAGCTAAACCTTCTACATCGCATTGATTAGAAGCTAAATCATGTGTCTCGCATGGATTTGAAGCTAACTCGTTCGTTTCGCCTCCATTTGAAACTATGTCACTTATATCGCAAGTATTTAAAGCTAAATCATGTGTGCCGCATGGATTTGAAGCTGAACCTACTACATCGCATTGATTTGAAGCTAAATCTTGTGTATCGCATGAATTTGAAGCTAAACCTTCTACATCGCATTGATTTGAAGCTAAATCGTTTGTTTCGCATGCAGCTGAAGCAAAATCATGTATATCACAAGTATTGATGCTAAACGATTTGTTTCGCATTGATTTGAAGGTAAGCACTCTAGTTCGCATTGATTTGAAATTAAATGATGTGATTCCTTTGAATTTGTAGCTAACACGTTTGTTTCACTTGCAGTTGAAGATAAATGATGTATATCACAAGTGTTTGAAGCTGAACCATTTGTTTCTCATGGATTTGAAGGTAAGCCTTCTACTTCGAATTGATTTGAAGCTAAATCATGTGTTTCGCTTGGATTTGAAGCTAACTCGTTTGTATCGCATGCAGTTGAAGCTAAATCATGTATATCACAAGTATTTGAAGCTAAACCATTTGTTTCGCATGGATTTGAAGGTAAATCTACTTCCCATTGATTTGAAGTTAAATCATGTGTTACGCTTGGATTTAAAGCTCACTCGTTTGTTTCGCCTGCATTTGAAGCTATATCACTTGTATCGCAAGTATAAGAAGCTAAATAATTTGTGTTCCATGGATTTGTTGCTAAGCCTTCTACTTCGCATTGATTTGAAGTTAAATCATGTGTTTCCCTTGGGTGTGAAGCTAAATCGTTCGTTTCGCATGCAGCTGAAGCAAAATCATGTATATCACAAGTGTTTGAAGCTGAACCATTTGTTTCTCATGGATTTGAAGCTAAGCCTTCTACTTCGAATTGATTTGAAGCTAAATCATGTGTTTCGCTTGGATTTGAAGCTAACTCGTTTGTTTCGCATGCAGTTGAAGGTAAATCATGTATATCACAAGTATTTGAAGCTGAACCATTTGTTTCGCATGTATTTGAACCTAAATCTTCTACTTCGCATTGATTTCAAGTTAAATCATGTGTTTCGCTTGATTTAAAGCTCACTCGTTTGTTTCGCCTGCATTTGAAGCTAGATCACTTATATCGCAAGTATGAGAAGCTAAATAACTTGTGTTGCATGGATTTGATGCTAAGACTTCTACTTTCCATTGATTTGAAGTTAAATCATGTGTTACGCTTGGATTTGAAGATCACTCGTTTGTTTCGCCTGCACTTGAAGCTATATCACTTATATCGCAAGTATTTGAAGCTAAATCATATGTGTCGCATGGATTTGAAGCTGAACCTACTACATCGCACTGATTTGAAGCTAAATCTTGTGTATCGCATGGATTTGAAGATCACTCATTTGTTTCGCCTGCATTTGAAGCTATATCACTTATATTGAATTATTTGAAGCTAAATCATTTGTTTCGCATGTATTTGAACCTAAATCTTCTACTTCGCATTGATTTGAAGCTAAATCATGTGTTTCGCTTAGATTTGAAGCTAACTCGTTTGTTTCGCATGCCGTTGAAGCTACATCATGTATATCACAAGTATTTGGAGCTAAACCATTTGTTTCGCATGGATTTTAAGGTAAATCTTCTACTTCCCATTGATTTGAAGATAAATCATGTGTTACGCTTGGATTTAAAGCTCAGTCGTGTGTTTCGCCTGCATTTGAAGCTATATCACTTGCATCGCATGTATATGAAGCTAAATAATTTGTGTCGCATGGATTTGATGCTAAGCCTTCTATTTCGCATTGATTTGAAGCTAAATCATGTGTATCGCTTGGATTTGAAGCTAACTCGATTGTTTCGCATGCAGTTGGAGCTAAATCATGTATATCACAAGTATTTGAAGCTAAACCATTTGTTTCGCCTGCATTTGAAGCTATATCACTTCTATCGCAAGTATAAGAAGCTAAATAATTTGTGTTCCATGGATTTGTTGCTAAGCCTTCTACTTCGCATTGATTTGAAGTTAAATCATGTGTTTCCCTTGGGTGTGAAGCTAAATCGTTTGTTTCGCATGCAGCTGAAGCAAAATCATGTATATCACAAGTATTGATGCTAAACGATTTGTTTCGCATTGATTTGAAGGTAAGCACTCTAGTTCGCATTGATTTGAAATTAAATGATGTGATTCCTTTGAATTTGTAGCTAACTCGTTTGTTTCACTTGCAGTTGAAGATAAATGATGTATATCACAAGTGTTTGTAGCTGAACCATTTGTTTCTCATGGATTTGAAGCTAAGCCTTCTACTTCGAATTGATTTGAAGCTAAATCATGTGTTTCGCTTGGATTTGAAGCTAACTCGTTTGTATCGCATGCAGTTGAAGCTAAATCATGTATATCACAAGTATTTGAAGCTAAACCATTTGTTTCGCATGGATTTGAAGGTAAATCTACTTCCCATTGATTTGAAGTTAAATCATGTGTTACGCTTGGATTCAAAGCTCACTCGTGTGTTTCACCTGCATTTGAAGCTATATCGCTTGAATCGCATGTATATGAAGCTAAATAATTTGTGTCGCATGGATTTGATGCTAAGCCTTCTATTTCGCATTGATTTGAAGCTAAATCATGTGTTTCGCTTGGATTTGAAGCTAACTGGTTTGTTTCGCATGCAGTTGAAGCTAAATCATGTATATCACAAGTATTTGAAGCTAAACCATTTGTTTCGCATGTATTTGAACCTAAATCTTCTACTTCCCATTGATTTGAAGCTAAATCATGTATTTTGCTTGGATTTGAAGCTAACTCGTTTGTTTCGCATGCACTTGAAGATAAATTATGTATATCACAAGTATTTGAAGCTAAACCATTTGTTTCTCATGGATTTGAAGGTAAATCTTCTACTTCCCAATGATTTGAAGTTAAATCATGTGTTTCGCTTGGATTTGAAGCTAACTCGTTTGTTTCGCATGCAGTTGAAGGTAAATCATGTATATCACAAGTATTTGAAGCTGAACCATTTGTTTCGCATGTATTTGAACCTAAATCTTCTACTTCGCATTGATTTCAAGTTAAATCATGTGTTTCGCTTGATTTAAAGCTCACTCGTTTGTTTCGCCTGCATTTGAAGCTAGATCACTTATATCGCAAGTATGAGAAGCTAAATAACTTGTGTTGCATGGATTTGATGCTAAGACTTCTACTTTCCATTGATTTGAAGTTAAATCATGTGTTACGCTTGGATTTGAAGATCACTCGTTTGTTTCGCCTGCACTTGAAGCTATATCACTTATATCGCAAGTATTTGAAGCTAAATCATATGTGTCGCATGTATTTGAACCTAAATCTTCTACTTCGCATTGATTTCAAGTTAAATAATGTGTTTTGCTTGGATTTGAAGCTAACTCGTTTGTTTCGCATGCAGTTGAAGGTAAATCATGTATATCACAAGTATTTGAGGCTGAACCATTTGTTTTGCATGTATTTGAACCTAAATCTTCTACTTCGCATTGATTTGAAGTTAAATCATGTGTTACGCTTGGATTTGAAGATCACTCGTTTGTTTCGCCTGCATTTGAAGCTATATCACTTATATCGAATTATTTGAAGCTAACTCATTTGTTTCGCATGTATTTGAACCTAAATCTTCTACTTCGCATTGATTTGAAGCTAAATCTTTTGTTTCGCTTAGATTTGAAGCTAACTCGTTTGTTTCGCATGCCGTTGAAGCTACATCATGTATATCACAAGTATTTGGAGCTAAACCATTTGTTTCGCATGGATTTTAAGGTAAACCTTCTACTTCCCATTGATTTGAAGATAAATCATGTGTTACGCTTGGATTTGAAGCTCACTCGTGTGTTTCGGATGCATTTTAAGCTATATCACTTGCATCGCATGTATATGAAGCTAAATAATTTGTGTCGCATGGATTTGATGCTAAGCCTTCTACTTCGCATTGATTTGAAGCTAAATCATGTGTTTCGCTTGGATTTGAAGCTAACTCGTTTGTTTCGCATGCAGTTGAAGCTAAATCATGTATATCACAAGTATTTGAAGCTGAACCATTTGTTTCGCATGGATTGGGAGGTACATCTTCTACTTCCCATTGATTTGAAGTTAAATCATGTCTTACGCTTGGATTTGAGGATCACTCGTTTGTTTCGCCTGCATTTGAAGCTAGATCACTTATATCGCAAGTATGAGCAGCTAATTAACTTGCGTTGCATGGATTTGATGCTAAGCCTTCTACTTCCCATTGATTTGAAGTTAAATCATGTGTTACGGTTGGATTTGAAGATCACTCCTTTGTTTCGCCTGCATTTGAAGCTATATCACTTATATCGCAAGTATAAGAAGCTAAATAATTTGTGTTGCCTGAATTTGATGCTAAGCCTTCTACTTCCCATTGATTTGAAGTTAAATCATGTGTTACGCTTGGATTTAAAGCTCACTCGTGTGTTTCGCCTGCATTTGAAGCTATATCACTTGTATCACATGTATATGAAGCTAAATAATTTGTGTCGCATGGATTTGATGCTAAGGCTTCTATTTCGCATTGATTTGAAGCTAAATCATGTGTTTTGCTTGGATTTGAAGCTAACTCGTTTGTTTCGCATGCAGATGAAGGTAAATCATGTATATCACAAGTATTTGAAGCTGAACCATTCGTTTCGCATGTATTTGAACCTAAATCTTCTACTTCGCATTGATTTGAAGTTAAATCATGTGTTGCGCTTGGATTTGAAGATCACTCGTTTGTTTCGGCTGCATTTGAAGCTATATCACTTATATCGCAAGTATATGAAGCTAAACAATTTGTGTCGCATGGATTTGATGCTAAGCCTTCTATTTCGCATTGATTTGAAGCTAAATCATGTGTTTCGCTTGGATTTGAAGCTAACTCGTTTGTTTCGCATGCAGTTGAAGGTAAATCATGTATATCACAAGTATTTGAAGCTGAACCATTCGTTTCGCATGTATTTGAACCTAAATCTTCCACTTCGCATTGATTTGAATTTAAATCACGTGTTGCGCTTGGATTTGAAGATCACTCGTTTGTTTCGCCTGCATTTGAAGCTATATCACTTATATCGCAAGTATAAGAAGCTAAATAATTTTTGTTGCATGAATTTGTTTCTAAGCCTTCTACTTCCCATTGATTTGAAGTTAAATCATGTGTTACGCTTGGATTTAAAGCTCACTCGTGTGTTTCGCCTGCATTTGAAGCTATATCACTTGTATCACATGTATATGAAGCTAAATAATTTGTGTCGCATGGATTTGATGCTAAGGCTTCTATTTCGCATTGATTTGAAGCTAAATCGTGTGTTTTGCTTGGATTTGAAGCTAACTCGTTTGTGTCGCATGCAGCTGAAGCAAAATCATGTATATCACAAGTATTTGAAGCTAAACCATTTGTTTCGCATGGATTTGAAGGTAAATCTTCTACTTCGAATTGATTTGAAGCTAATTCATGTGTTTCGCTTGGATTTGAAGCTAACTCGTTTGTTTCGCATGCAGTTGAAGGTAAATCATGTATATCACAAGTATTTGAAGCTGAACCATTTGTTTCGCATGTATTTGAACCAAAATCTTCTACTTCGCATTGATTTGAAGTTAAATCATGTGTTTCGCTTGGATTTGAGGCTAACTCGTTTGTTTCGCATGCAGTTGAAGCTATATCACTTATATCGCAAGTATATGAAGCTAAATAATTTGTGTTGCATGAATTTGATGCAAAGCCTTCTACTTCCCATTGATTTGAAGTTAAATCATGTGTTACGCTTGGATTTAAAACTCACTCGTGTGTTTCGCCTGCATTTAAAGCTATATCACTTGTATCACATGTATATGAAGCTAAATAATTTGTGTCGCATGGATTTGATGCTAAGGCTTCTATTTCGCATTGATTTGAAGCTAAATCATGTGTTTTGCTTGGATTTGAAGCTAACCCGTTTGTTTCGCATGCAGTTGAAGGTAAATCATGTATATCACAAGTATTTGAAGATAAACCATTTGTTTCGCATGTATTTGAACCTAAATCTTCTACTTCGCATTGATTTGAACTTAAATCATGTGTTTCGCTTGGATTTGAAGCTAACTCGTTTGTTTCGCATGCAGTTGAAGCTAAATCATGTATATCACAAGTATTTGAAGCTGAACAATTTGTTTCGCATGGATTTGGAAGTACATCTTCTACTTCCCATTGATTTGAAGTTAAATCATGTGTTACGCTTGGATTTGAAGATCACTCGTTTGTTTCGCCTGCATTTGAAGCTATATCACTTGTATCGCAAGTATAAGAAGCTAAATAATTTGTGTTCCATGGATTTGTTGCTAAGCCTTCTACTTCGCATTGATTTGAAGTTAAATCATGTGTTTCCCTTGGGTGTGAAGCTAAATCGTTCGTTTCGCATGCAGCTGAAGCAAAATCATGTATATCACAAGTGTTTGAAGCTGAACCATTTGTTTCTCATGGATTTGAAGCTAAGCCTTCTACTTCGAATTGATTTGAAGCTAAATCATGTGTTTCGCTTGGATTTGAAGCTAACTCGTTTGTTTCGCATGCAGTTGAAGGTAAATCATGTATATCACAAGTATTTGAAGCTGAACCATTTGTTTCGCATGTATTTGAACCTAAATCTTCTACTTCGCATTGATTTCAAGTTAAATCATGTGTTTCGCTTGATTTAAAGCTCACTCGTTTGTTTCGCATGCAGTTGAAGCTAAATCATGTATATCACAAGTATTTGAAGCTGAACCATTTGTTTCGCATGGATTGGGAGGTACATCTTCTACTTCCCATTGATTTGAAGTTAAATCATATGTGTCGCATGGATTTGAAGCTGAACCTTCTACATCGCATGGATTTGAAGCTAAATCATGTGTTTCGTATGTATTTGAAGCTAAACCTTCTACATCGCATTGACTTGAAGCTAAACCTTCTACAAACTATTGATTTGAAGCTAAACCTTCTACCTCTTATTGTCTTGAAGCTAAACCTTCTACATCGCATTGATTTGCAGCTAAATAATGTGTTTCGCATGGATTTGAAACTAACTTGTTCGGTTCGTCTGCAGTTGAATCTACATGACTTATATCGCTAGTATTTGAAGCTAAATCATGTGTATCGCGTGGATTTTGAAGCTAACTCGTTTGATTAGTCTTCATTTGAAGCTATATCACTTACACCACAAGTGTTTGAAGCTATATCATTTGTTTCGCATGGATTTGAAGCTATGCCTTCTTCATCGCATTGATTTGCAGATAAATCATGTGTTTCGCATGGATTTGAAGCTAACTCGTTCGTTGCGCGTGCAGTTAAATCTAAATAACGTATATCACAAGTATTTGAAGCTAAACCATTTGATTCGCATGGATTTGAAGCTAAGCCTTCTACTTCGCATTAATTGGAAGATAAATCACGTGTTTTGCATGGATTTGAAGCTAAACCTTCTACATCGCATTGATTTGAAGCTAAATCATGTGTTTCGCATGCAGTTGAAGCTAAATCATATCTTTCACAAGTATATGAAGATGAAACATTTGCATTGCATTGATTTGAACCCGAGCCTTCTACTTCGCACTGATTTGCAGCTAAATAAGGTGTTTCGCATGGATTTGTAGCTAAACCTACTACATCGCATTTATTTGAAGCTGAATCATGTGTTTTGCATGGATTTGAAGCTAAACCTTCTACATCGCATTGATTTGAAGCTAAATCATGTGTTTCGCATGCAGTTGAAGCTAAATCATATCTTTCACAAGTATTTGAAGATGAACAATTTGCATTGCATTGATTTGAACCCGAGCCTTCTACTTCGCACTGATTTGTAGCTAAATAATGTGTTTCGCATGGATTTGAAGCTAAACCTTCTACATCGCATTGATTTGAAGCTAAATCATGTGCATCGCATGGATTTGAAGTTAACTCGTTTGTTTCGCATGCAGTTGTAGCTAAATAATGTATATCACAAGTATTTGTAGTTAAACCATTTGTTTTGCTTGGATTTGAAGCCAAGCCTTCTACTTCGCATTCATTTGAAGCTAAATCATTTGTTTCGCATGGATTTGAAGCCAAGCCTTCTACTTCGCATTCATTTGAAGCTAAATCATTTGTTTCGTATGGATTTGAATATAAGCTTTGTCCTTCGAATTGATTTGAATCTAAATCATGTGTGTCGTATGGATTTGAAGCTAAACCTTCTACATCGCATTTATTTGAAGCTAAACCTTCTATATTCTATTGATTTGAAGCTAAACCATCTACCTCTTATTGATTTGAAGCAAATCTTCTACATCGCATTGATTTGAAGATAAATCGTGTGTTTCGCATGGATTTGAAGCTAACTCGTTAGTTTCGCATGCAGTTGTAGCTAAATAATCTATATCACAAGTATTTGTAGCTAAACCAGTTGATTCGCATGGATTTGAAGCTAAGCCTTCTACTTCGCATTAATTTGAAGATAAATCACGTGGTTTGCATGGATTTGAAGCTAAACCTTCTACATCGCATTGATTTGAAGCTAAATCATGTGTTTCGCACTGATTTGAAGCTAAATCATGTGTTTCGCACAGATTTGAAGCTAAATCATGTGTTTCGCATGCAGATGAAGCTAAATCATGTCATTCACATGTTTTTGAAGATGAACCATTTGAATTGCATTGATTTGAACCCGAGCCTTCTACTTCGCACTGATTTGCAGCTAAATAATGTGTTTCGCATGGATTTGAAGCTAAACATTCTACATCGCATTGACTTGAAGCTAAACCTGCTACATCTTATTGATTTGAACCTAAATCATGTGATTCGCATGGAGTTGAAGCTAACCCGTTTGTTTTGACAGCATTTGAAGCTGTATCACTTATATCGCAAGCATCTGAAGCTAAATCATTTGTTTCCCATGGATTTGAAGCTAAACCTTCTTCATCACATTGATTTGCAGCTAAATCATGTGTTTCGCATGGATTTGAAGCTAACTCGTTCGTTGCGCATGCAGTTGAAGCTATTTCACCTATTTCCGAAGTGTTTGAATCTCAATCGTTTGTTCTGCATGGATTTGAAGCTAATCCTTTTACTTCGCATTGATTTGAAGCTACATCATGTGTATCGTATGGATTTTGAAGCTAACTCGTTTGATTCGTCTGCATTTGAAGCTATATCACCTATATCCGAAGTATTTGAAGCTCAATCGTTTGTTCCGCTTGGATTTGAAGATTAATCTTCTACATCGCATTGATTTGAAGCTTAATCGTGTGTTTTGCATGAATATGAAGCTAACTCTTTTGTTTCCCCTGCATTTGAAGCTATATCAGTTATATCGCAAGTATCTGACGCTAAATCATTTGTGTCGCATGGGATTGAAGCTAAACCTGCAACATCTTATTGATTTGAAGCTAAATCGTGTGTTTAGCATCGAGTTGAAGCTACCCATTTGTTTCGTCAGCATTTGAAGCTATATCACTCATATCGCAAGTATCAGAATCTAAATCATTTGTTTCCCATGGATTTGAAGCTAAACCTTCTACATCGCATTGATTTGCATCTAAATCATGTGTTTTGCATGGATTTGAAGCTGACTCGTTTGTTTCCCCTGCAGTTGAACCTACATCACTTATATCGCAAGTATTTGAAGCTAAATCATGTATATCGCGTGGATTTTGAAGCTAACTTTTTTGATTAGTCTGCATTTGAAGCTATATCACTTATATCCCAAGTGTTTGAAGCTAAATCATTTGTTTTGCATGGATTTGAAGCTAAGCCTTCTACTTCGCATTCATTTGAAGCTAAATCATTTGTTTCGCATGCATTTGAATCTAAGCCTTGTCCTTCGAATTGATTTGAAGCTAAATCATGTGTTTCGTTTGGATTTGAAGCTAAACCTTCTACATCGCATTGATTTGAAGCTAAATCATGTGTATCGCATGGAATTGAAGCTACCTCGTTTGTTCCTACAGCTTTTGAAGCTATATCACTTATATCGCAAGTATTTGAAGCTAAATCATATGTGTCGCATGTATTAGAAGCTGAACCTAGTACATCGCATTGATTTGAAGCTAAATCTTGTGTATCGCATGGATTTGAAGCTAAACCTTCTACATCGCATTGATTTGAAGCTACATCATGTGAATCGCATGGATTTGAAGCTAACTCGTTCGTTTCGCATGCAATTGTAGCTAAATGGTGTATATCACAAGTATTTGTAGCTAAACCATTTGTTTTGCATGGATTTGAAGCTAAGCCTTCTACTTCGCATTCATTTGAAGCTAAATCATTTGTTTCGCATGGATTTGAATCTAAGCCTTGTCCTTCGAATTGATTTGAAGCTAAATCTTGTGTATGGCATGGATTTGAAGCTAAACCTTCTACATCGCATTGATTTGAAACTAAATCATGTGTTTCGCTTCTATTTGAAGCCAAATCCTTTGTTTCGCCTGCATTTGAAGCTATATTACTTATATCGCAATTATCTGAAGCTAAATCATCTGTGTCGCATGGATTTGCAGCTATACCTTCTACATAGCATTGATTTGAAGTTAAATCATTTGTTTCGCATGGAATTGAAGCTTCCTCGTTTGTTCCTCCAGCTTTTGAAGCTATATCACTTATATCGCAAGTATTTGAAGCTAAATCATATGTGTCGCATGGATTTGAAGCTAAAACTTCTACATGGCATTGATTTGAAGCTAAATCGTGTGTTTCGCATGGATTTGAAGCTAACTCGTTTGTTTCACATGCAGTTGTAGCTAAATAATGTATATCACAAACATTTCTAGCTAAACCATTTGTTTCGCATGGATTTGAAGCTAAGCCTTCTACTTCGCATTGATTTGAAGCTAAATCATTTGTTTCGCATGGAATTGAAGCTACCTCGTTTGTTCCTCCTGCTTTTGAAGCTATATCACTTATATCGCAAATATTTGAAGCTAAATCATATGTGTCGCATGGATTTGAAGCTGAACCTACTACATCGCATTGATTTGGAGCTAAATCTTGTGTATCGCATGGATTTGAAGCTAAACCTTCTACATCGCATTGATTTGCAGGCTAAATCATGTGCTTCGCATGGATTTGAAGCTACTTCATTTATGTCGCAAGTATTTGATGGTAACTCATTTATTTCGCATGGATTAGATTCTAAGCCTTCAACTTCGCATTGATTTGAAGCTAAATCATTTGTTTCGCATGGAATTGAAGCTACCTCGTTTGTTCTTCCTGCTTATGAAGCTGTATCACTTATATCGAAAGTATTTGAAGCTAAATCATATGTGTCGCATGGATTTGAAGCTGAACCTACTACATCGCATTGATTTGAAGCTAAATCGTGTGTTTCGCATGGATTTGAAGCTAACTCGTTTGTTTCGCATGCAGTTGTAGCTAAATAATATATATCCCAAGTATTTGTAGCTCAACCCGTTGTTTCTCATGGATTTGAAGCTAAACTTTCTACATCGCATTGATTTGAAGCTAACTCGTTTGTTTCGCATGCAGTTGAATCTAAATCATGTCTTTCACAAGTATTTGAAGATGAACGATTTGAATCGCATGGATTTGTACCTGAACCTTCTACTTCGCACTGATTTGCAGCTAAATAATGTGTTTCGCATGGATTTGAAGCTAAACCTTCTATATCCCATGGATTTGAAGTTAAATCACGTGTTTTGCATGGATTTGAAGCTAAACCTTCTACATCGCATTGATTTGAAGCTAAATCATGTGTTTCGCATGCAGTTGAAGCTAACTCATGTCTTTCACAAGTATTTTAAAATGAACCATTTGCATCGCATTAATTTGAACCCGAGCCTTCTACTTCGCCCTGATATGCAGCTAAATAATGTGTTTCGCATGGATTTGAAGCTAAACCTTCTACATCGCATTGATTTGAAGCTAAATTATGTGAATCGCATGGATTTGAAGCTAACTCGTTCGTTTCGCATGCAATTGTAGCTAAATGGTGTATATCACAAGTATTTGTAGCTAAACCATTTGTTTTGCATGGATTTGAAGCTAAGCCTTCTACTTCGCATTCATTTGAAGCTAAATCATTTGTTTCGCATGGATTTGAATCTAAGCCTTGTCCTTCGAATTGATTTGAAGCTAAATCTTGTGTATGGCATGGATTTGAAGCTAAACCTTCTACATCGCATTGATTTGAAACTAAATCATGTGTTTTGCTTCTATTTGAAGCCAAATCCTTTGTTTCGCCTGCATTTGAAGCTATATTACTTATATCGCAATTATCTGAAGCTAAATCATCTGTGTCGCATGGATTTGCAGCTATACCTTCTACATAGCATTGATTTGAAGTTAAATCATTTGTTTCGCATGGAATTGAAGCTTCCTCGTTTGTTCCTCCAGCTTTTGAAGCTATATCACTTATATCGCAAGTATTTGAAGCTAAATCATATGTGTCGCATGGATTTGAAGCTGAACCTTCTACATCGCATTGATTTGAATATAAATCTTGTGTATCGCATGGATTTGAAGTTAAACCTTCTACATCACATTGATTTGCAGCTAAATCATGTGTTTCGCATGAATTTGAAGCTAATTCGTTTGTTTCTTCTGCATTTGAAGCTACATCACTAATATCGAGAGTATTTTAAGCTAAATCATTGGTTTCGCACAGATTTGAAGCTAAACCATATACATCGCATTGATTTGAAACTAAATCATGTGTTTCGCTTCGATTTGAAGCCAAATCATGTGTTTCGTCTGCATTTGAAGCTATATTACTTATATCGCAATTATCTGAAGCTAAATCATCTGTGACGCATGGATTTGCAGCTAAACCTTCTACATAGCATTGATTTGAAGCTAAATCATGTGTTTCGCATGGATTTGAAGCTAACTCGTTCGTTGCGCATGCAGTTAAATCTTAATAACGTATATCACAAGTATTTGAAGCTAAACCATTTGATTCGCATGGATTTGAAGCTAAGCCTTCTACGTCGCATTAATTGGACGTTAAATGACGTGTTTTGCATGGATTTGAAGCTAAACCTACTACATCGCATTGATTTGAAGCTAAATCATGTGTTTCGCATGCAGTTGAAGCTAAATCATGTCTTTCACAAGTATTTGAAGATGAACCATTTGAATCACATTGATTTGAACCCGTGCCTTCTACTTCGCACTGATTTGCAGATAAACAATTAATTTGTTTCGCATGGATTAGAAGCTAAACCTTCTACATCCCATGGATTTGAATTTAAATCATGTGTATGGCATGGATTTGAAGCTAAACCTTCTACATCGCATTGATTTGCAGCTGAATCATGTGTTTCGCATGGATTTGAAGCTAACTGGTGCGTTTCGCCTGTATTTGAAGCTAGATCACTTATATCGCAAGTATTTGAAGCTAAATCATGTGTTTCGCTTCGATTTGAAGCTAAACCTTCTACATCGCATTGGTTTGAAGCTAAATCGTACGTTTCGCATGGATTTGAAGCTAACTCGTTTGTTTCGCCTGTATTTGAAGCTATATCACTTATATCGCAAGTATTTGAAGCTAAATCATATGTGTCGCATGGATTTGAAGCTAAACCTTCTACATCGCATTGGTTTGAAGCTAAATCGTGTGTTTCGCATGGATTTGAAGCTAACTCGTTTGTTTCACATGCAGTTGTAGCTAAATAATGTATATCACAAGCATTTCTAGCTAAACCATTTGTTTCGCATGGATTTGAAGCTAAACTTTCTACATCGCATTGATTTAAAGCTAACTCGTTTGTTTCGCATGCAGTTGAAACTAAATCATGTCTTTCACAAGTATTTGAAGATGAACGATTTGAATCGCATGGATTTGTACCTGAACCTTCTACTTCGCACTGATTTGCAGCTAAATAATGTGTTTCGCATGGATTTGAAGCTAAACCTTCTATATCCCATGGATTTGAAGTTAAATCACGTGTTTTGCATGGATTTGAAGCTAAACCTTCTACATCGCATTGATTTGAAGCTAAATCATGTGTTTCGCATGCAGTTGAAGCTAACTCATGTCTTTCACAAGTATTTTAAAATGAACCATTTGCATCGCATTAATTTGAACCCGAGCCTTCTACTTCGCCCTGATATGCAGCTAAATAATGTGTTTCGCATGGATTTGAAGCTAAACCTTCTACATCGCATTGATTTGAAGCTAAATTATGTGAATCGCATGGATTTGAAGCTAACTCGTTCGTTTCGCATGCAATTGTAGCTAAATGGTGTATATCACAAGTATTTGTAGCTAAACCATTTGTTTTGCATGGATTTGAAGCTAAGCCTTCTACTTCGCATTCATTTGAAGCTAAATCATTTGTTTCGCATGGATTTGAATCTAAGCCTTGTCCTTCGAATTGATTTGAAGCTAAATCTTGTGTATGGCATGGATTTGAAGCTAAACCTTCTACATCGCATTGATTTGAAACTAAATCATGTGTTTTGCTTCTATTTGAAGCCAAATCCTTTGTTTCGCCTGCATTTGAAGCTATATTACTTATATCGCAATTATCTGAAGCTAAATCATCTGTGTCGCATGGATTTGCAGCTATACCTTCTACATAGCATTGATTTGAAGTTAAATCATTTGTTTCGCATGGAATTGAAGCTTCCTCGTTTGTTCCTCCAGCTTTTGAAGCTATATCACTTATATCGCAAGTATTTGAAGCTAAATCATATGTGTCGCATGGATTTGAAGCTGAACCTTCTACATCGCATTGATTTGAATATAAATCTTGTGTATCGCATGGATTTGAAGTTAAACCTTCTACATCACATTGATTTGCAGCTAAATCATGTGTTTCGCATGAATTTGAAGCTAATTCGTTTGTTTCTTCTGCATTTGAAGCTACATCACTAATATCGAGAGTATTTTAAGCTAAATCATTGGTTTCGCACAGATTTGAAGCTAAACCATATACATCGCATTGATTTGAAACTAAATCATGTGTTTCGCTTCGATTTGAAGCCAAATCATGTGTTTCGTCTGCATTTGAAGCTATATTACTTATATCGCAATTATCTGAAGCTAAATCATCTGTGACGCATGGATTTGCAGCTAAACCTTCTACATAGCATTGATTTGAAGCTAAATCATGTGTTTCGCATGGATTTGAAGCTAACTCGTTCGTTGCGCATGCAGTTAAATCTTAATAACGTATATCACAAGTATTTGAAGCTAAACCATTTGATTCGCATGGATTTGAAGCTAAGCCTTCTACGTCGCATTAATTGGACGTTAAATGACGTGTTTTGCATGGATTTGAAGCTAAACCTACTACATCGCATTGATTTGAAGCTAAATCATGTGTTTCGCATGCAGTTGAAGCTAAATCATGTCTTTCACAAGTATTTGAAGATGAACCATTTGAATCACATTGATTTGAACCCGTGCCTTCTACTTCGCACTGATTTGCAGATAAACAATTAATTTGTTTCGCATGGATTAGAAGCTAAACCTTCTACATCCCATGGATTTGAATTTAAATCATGTGTATGGCATGGATTTGAAGCTAAACCTTCTACATCGCATTGATTTGCAGCTGAATCATGTGTTTCGCATGGATTTGAAGCTAACTGGTGCGTTTCGCCTGTATTTGAAGCTAGATCACTTATATCGCAAGTATTTGAAGCTAAATCATGTGTTTCGCTTCGATTTGAAGCTAAACCTTCTACATCGCATTGGTTTGAAGCTAAATCGTACGTTTCGCATGGATTTGAAGCTAACTCGTTTGTTTCGCCTGTATTTGAAGCTATATCACTTATATCGCAAGTATTTGAAGCTAAATCATATGTGTCGCATGGATTTGAAGCTAAACCTTCTACATCGCATTGGTTTGAAGCTAAATCGTGTGTTTCGCATGGATTTGAAGCTAACTCGTTTGTTTCACATGCAGTTGTAGCTAAATAATGTATATCACAAGCATTTCTAGCTAAACCATTTGTTTCGCATGGATTTGAAGCTAAACTTTCTACATCGCATTGATTTAAAGCTAACTCGTTTGTTTCGCATGCAGTTGAAACTAAATCATGTCTTTCACAAGTATTTGAAGATGAACGATTTGAATCGCATGGATTTGTACCTGAACCTTCTACTTCGCACTGATTTGCAGCTAAATAATGTGTTTCGCATGGATTTGAAGCTAAACCTTCTATATCCCATGGATTTGAAGTTAAATCACGTGTTTTGCATGGATTTGAAGCTAAACCTTCTACATCGCATTGATTTGAAGCTAAATCATGTGTTTCGCATGCAGTTGAAGCTAACTCATGTCTTTCACAAGTATTTTAAAATGAACCATTTGCATCGCATTAATTTGAACCCGAGCCTTCTACTTCGCACTGATTTGCAGCTAAATAATGTGTTTCGCATGGATGTGAAGCAAAACCTTCTACATCCCATGGATTTGAATATAAATCATGTGTTTGGCATAGATTTGAAGCTAAACCTTCTACATCGCGTTGATTTGCAGTTGAATCGTGTGTTTCGCATGGATTTGAAGCTAACTCGTGCGTTTCGCCTGTATTTGAAGCTAGATCACTTATATCGCAAGTATTTGAAGCTAAATCATGTGTTTCGCTTCGATTTGAAGCTAAACCTTCTACATCGCATTGGTTTGAAGCTAAATCGTATGTTTCGCATGGATTTGAAGCTAACTCGTTTGTTTCGCCTGTATTTGAAGCTATATCACTTATATCGCAAGTATTTGAAGCTAAATCGTGTGTTTCGCTTGGATTTGAAGCTAAACCTTCTACATCGCATTGATTTGCAGGCTAAATCATGTGTTTCGCATGGATTTGAAGCTAAAACTTCTACATTCCATGGATTTGAAGTTAAATTACGTGTTTGCAAGGATTTGAAGCTAACCCTTCTACATCGCATTGATTTGAAGCTAAATCATGTGTTTCGCATGCATCTGAAGCTAAATCATGTCTTTCACAAGTATTTGAAAATGAACCATTTGAATCGCATTGATTTGAACCCGAGCCTTCTACATCGCACTGATTTGCAGCTCTATAATGTGTTTCGCATGGATTTGAAGCTAAACCTTCTACATCCCATGGATTTGAATCTAAATCATGTGTTTGGCATGGATTTGAAGCTAAACCTTCTGCATCGCATTGATTTGCAGTGAATCATGTGTTTCGCATGGATTTGTAGCTAACTCGTCAGTTTCGCCTGTATTTGAAGCTAGATCACTTATATCGCAAGTATTTGAAGCTAAACCATGTGTTTCGCTTGGATTTGAAGCTAAACCTTCTACATCGCATTGGTTTGAAGCTAAATCGTATGTTTCGCATGGATTTGAAGCTAACTCGTTTGTTTCACATGCAGTTGTAGCTAAATAATGTATATCACAAGCATTTCTAGCTAAACCATTTGTTTCGCATGGATTTGAAGCTAAGCCTTCTACTTCGCATTAATTTGAAGCTAAATCATTTGTTTCGCATGGAATTGAAGCTACCTCGTTTGTTCCTCCTGCTTTTGAAGCTATATCACTTATATCGCAAGTATTTGAAGCTAAATCATATGTGTCGCATGGATTTGAAGCTGAACCTACTACATCGAATTGATTTGGAGCTAAATCTTGTGTATCGCATGGATTTGAAGCTAAACCTTCTACATCGCATTGATTTGCAGGCTAAATCATGTGTTTCGCATGGATTTGAAGCTAACTCGTTTGTTTCGTATACAGTTGTAGCTACATAATGTATATCACAAGTATTTGTAGCTAAATCATTTGCTTCGCATGAATTTGAAGCTAAGCCTTCTACTTCGCATTGATTTGAAGCTAAATCTAGTGTATCGCATGGATTTGAAGCTAAACCTTCTACTTCGCACTGATTTGAAGCTAAATCGTGTGTTTCGCATGGATTTGAAGCTAAACCTTCTACATCGCATTGATTTGAAGCTAAATTATGTGAATCGCATGGATTTGAAGCTAACTCGTTCGTTTCGCATGCAATTGTAGCTAAATGGTGTATATCACAAGTATTTGTAGCTAAACCATTTGTTTTGCATGGATTTGAAGCTAAGCCTTCTACTTCGCATTCATTTGAAGCTAAATCATTTGTTTCGCATGGATTTGAATCTAAGCCTTGTCCTTCGAATTGATTTGAAGCTAAATCTTGTGTATGGCATGGATTTGAAGCTAAACCTTCTACATCGCATTGATTTGAAACTAAATCATGTGTTTCGCTTCTATTTGAAGCCAAATCCTTTGTTTCGCCTGCATTTGAAGCTATATTACTTATATCGCAATTATCTGAAGCTAAATCATGTGCTTCGCTTCGATTTGAAGCTAAACCTTCTACATCGCATTGGTTTGAAGCTAAATCGTACGTTTCGCATGGATTTGAAGCTAACTCGTTTGTTTCGCCTGTATTTGAAGCTATATCACTTATATCGCAAGTATTTGAAGCTAAATCATATGTGTCGCATGGATTTGAAGTTAAACCTTCTACATCGCATTGGTTTGAAGCTAAATCGTGTGTTTCGCATGGATTTGAAGCTAACTCGTTTGTTTCACATGCAGTTGTAGCTAAATAATGTATATCACAAGCATTTCTAGCTAAACCATTTGTTTCGCATGGATTTGAAGCTAAGCCTTCTACTTCGCATTGATTTGAAGCTAAATCATTTGTTTCGCATGGAATTGAAGCTACCTCGTTTGTTCCTCCTGCTTTTGAAGCTATATCACTTATATCGCAAATATTTGAAGCTAAATCATATGTGTCGCATGGATTTGAAGCTGAACCTACTACATCGCATTGATTTGGAGCTAAATCTTGTGTATCGCATGGATTTGAAGCTCAACCTTCTACATCGCATTGAATTGCAGGCTAAATCATGTGTTTCACATGGATTTGAAGCTACTTCATTTATGTCGCAAGTATTTGATGGTAACTCATTTATTTCGCATGGATTAGATTCTAAGCCTTCAACTTCGCATTGATTTGAAGCTAAATCATTTGTTTCGCATGGAATTGAAGCTACCTCGTTTGTTCTTCCTGCTTATGAAGCTGTATCACTTATATCGAAAGTAATTGAAGCTAAATCATATGTGTCGCATGGATTTGAAGCTGAACCTACTACATCGCATTGATTTGAAGCTAACTCGTTTGTTTCGCATGCAGTTGTAGCTAAATAATATATATCACAAGTATTTGTAGCTCAACCCGTTGTTTCTCATGGATTTGAAGCTAAACTTTCTACATCGCATTGATTTGAAGCTAACTCGTTTGTTTCGCATGCAGTTGAAACTAAATCATGTCCTTCACAAGTATTTGATGATGAACGATTTGAATCGCATGGATTTGTACCTGAACCTTCTACTTCGCACTGATTTGCAGCTAAATAATGTGTTTCGCATGGATTTGAAGCTAAACCTTCTATATCCCATGGATTTGAAGTTAAATCACGTGTTTTGCATGGATTTGAAGCTAAACCTTCTACATCGCATTGATTTGAAGCTAAATCATGTGTTTCGCATGCAGTTGAAGCTAACTCATGTCTTTCACAAGTATTTTAAACTGAACCATTTGCATCGCATTAATTTGAACCCGAGCCTTCTACTTCGCCCTGATATGCAGCTAAATAATGTGTTTCGCATGGATTTGAAGCTAAACCTTCTACATCGCATTGATTTGAAGCTAAATTATGTGTTTCACAAGTATTTGAAAATGAACCATTTGAATCGCATTGATTTGAACCCGAGCCTTCTACTTCGCACTGATTTGCAGCTAAATAATGTGTTTCGCATGGATGTGAAGCAAAACCTTCTACATCCCATGGATTTGAATATAAATCATGTGTTTGGCATAGATTTGAAGCTAAACCTTCTACATCGCGTTGATTTGCAGTTGAATCGTGTTTTTCGCATGGATTTGAAGCTAACTCGTGCGTTTCGCCAGTATTTGAAGCTAGATCACTTATATCGCAAGTATTTGAAGCTAAATCATGTGTTTCGCTTCGATTTGAAGCTAAACCTTCTACATCGCATTGGTTTGAAGCTAAATCGTATGTTTCGCATGGATTTGAAGCTAACTCGTTTGTTTCGCCTGTATTTGAAGCTATATCACTTATATCGCAAGTATTTGAAGCTAAATCGTGTGTTTCGCTTGGATTTGAAGCTAAACCTTCTACATCGCATTGATTTGCAGGCTAAATCATGTGTTTCGCATGGATTTGAAGCTAAAACTTCTACATTCCATGGATTTGAAGTTAAATTACGTGTTTTGCACGGATTTGAAGCTAACCCTTCTACATCGCATTGATTTGAAGCTAAATCATGTGTTTCGCATGCATCTGAAGCTAAATCATGTCTTTCACAAGTATTTGAAAATGAACCATTTGAATCGCATTGATTTGAACCCGAGCCTTCTACTTCGCACTGATTTGCAGCTCTATAATGTGTTTCGCATGGATTTGAAGCTAAACCTTCTACATCCCATGGATTTGAATCTAAATCATGTGTTTGGCATGGATTTGAAGCAAAACCTTCTGCATCGCATTGATTTGCAGTGAATCATGTGTTTCGCATGGATTTGTAGCTAACTCGTTAGTTTCGCCTGTATTTGAAGCTAGATCACTTATATCGCAAGTATTTGAAGCTAAACCATGTGTTTCGCTTGGATTTGAAGCTAAACCTTCTACATCGCATTGGTTTGAAGCTAAATCGTATGTTTCGCATGGATTTGAAGCTAACTCGTTTGTTTCACATGCAGTTGTAGCTAAATAATGTATATCACAAGCATTTCTAGCTAAACCATTTGTTTCGCATGGATTTGAAGCTAAGCCTTCTACTTCGCATTAATTTGAAGCTAAATCATTTGTTTCGCATGGAATTGAAGCTACCTCGTTTGTTCCTCCTGCTTTTGAAGCTATATCACTTATATCGCAAGTATTTGAAGCTAAATCATATGTGTCGCATGGATTTGAAGCTGAACCTACTACATCGCATTGATTTGGAGCTCAATCTTGTGTATCGCATGGATTTGAAGCTAAACCTTCTACTTCGCGCTGATTTGAAGCTAAATCGTGTGTTTCGCATGGATTTGAAGCTAACTCGTTCGTTTCGCATGCAGTTATAGCTAAATAATGTATATCACAAGTATTTGTAGCTAAACCATTTGTTTCGCATGGATTTGAGGCTAAACCTTCTACATCGCATTGATTTGCAGCTAACTCGTTTGTTTCGCATGCTTTTGAAGCTAAATCATGTCTTTCACAAGTATTTGAAGATGAACCATTTGAATCGCATGGATTTGAACCTGAACCTTCTACTTCGCACTGATTTGCAGCTAAATAATTTGCTTCGCATGGATTTGAAGCTAAACCTTCTACAGCGCATTGATTTGAAGCTAAATAGTGTGTTTCGCATGGATTTGAAGCTAACTCGTTTGTTTCACATGCAGTTGTAGCTAAATAATGTATATCACAAGCATTTTTAGCTAAACCATTTGTTTCGCATGGATTTGAAGCTAAGCCTTCTACTTCGCATTGATTTGAAGCTAAATCATTTGTTTCGCATGGAATTGAAGCTACCTCGATTGTTCCTCCTGCTTTTGAAGCTATATCACTTATATCGCAAGTATTTGAAGCTAAATCATATGTGTCGCATGGTTTTGAAGCTGAACCTACTACATCGCATTGATTTGAAGCTAAATCGTGTGTTTCGCATGGAGTTGAAGCTAACCCGTTTGTTTCGTCAGCATTTGAAGCTGTATCACTTATGTCGCAAGCATCTGAAGCTAAATCATTTGTGTCCCATGGATTTGAGGCTAAACCTTCTACATCGCATTGATTTGCAGCTAAATCATGTGTTTCGCATGGATTTGAAGCTAACTCGTTCGTTGCGCATGCAGTTGAATCTACATCGCTTATATCGCAAGTATTTGATCTAAATCAATTGTTACGAATGGATTTGAAGCTAATTCTTCTACATCGTATTGATTTGTAGACAAATCATGTTTTTTGAATGTATTTGAAGCTGAACCTACTACATCGCATTGATTTGAAGCTAAATCTTGTGTATCGCATGGATCTGAAGCTAAGCCTTCTACTACGCATTGATTTGAAGTTAAATCATTTGTTTCGCATGGAATTGAAGCTTCCTCGTTTGTTCCTCCAGCGTTTGAAGCTATATCACTTATATCGCAAGTATTTGAAGCTAAATCATATGTGTCGCATGGATTTGAAGCTGAACCTGCTACATCGCATTGATTTGAAGCTAAACCATGTGTTTCGCATGTTTTTGAAGCTAACTCGTTCGTTGCGCATGCAGTTAAATCAAAATTACGTATATCACAAGTATTTGTAGCTAAACCATTTGTTTCGCATGGATTTGAATCTAAGCCTTGTACTTCCAGTTGATTTGAAGCTAATTCATGTGTTTCGCATGGATTTGAAGCTAACTCGTTCGTTGCGCATGCAGTTAAATCTAAATAACGTATATCACAAGTATTTGTAGCTAAACCATTTGTTTCGCATGGATTTGAATCTTAGCCTTGTACTTCGAGTTGATTTGAAGCTAAATCATGTGTTTCGCATGGATTTGAAACTAAACCTTCTACATCGCATTGATTTGAAGCTAAATTATGTGTTTCGCATGGATTTGAATCTAACTCGTTTGTTTCGCCTGCATTGAAGCTATATCACTTATATCGCAAGTATCTGAAGCTAAATCGTTTGTTTCGCAAAGATTTGAACCTAAGACATCTAGTTCGCATTGGTTTGTATGTAAATCATTAGTTTCGCATCAATTTAGATCTCAGTCATATATTTCGTTTGGATCTGAAGCTAACCAGTATGTTTCGTCTGCATTTGAAGCTATATCATTTATATCGCAAATACTTGAAACTAAATCATTGTGTCGCAAGGTTTTGAAGCTCAGGCTTCTACTTCGCATTGATTTGAAGGTAAATCATGTGTTTCGCTTGGATTTGAATTTAACTCGTTTGTTTCGCCTTCATTTGAAGCTTCTTCATTTATACCACAAGTATTTGAAGCCAAATCGTTTGTCTCGAATGGATTTGACGCTAAGCCTTCTACTTCGCACTGATTTGAAGCTAAATCATGTGCTTCGCTTGGATTTGAAGCTAACTCATTTGTTTCCCCTGCATTTGAAGCTATATCACTTATATCGCAATTATCTGACGCTAAATCATTTGTGTCGCATGGATTTGTAGCTAAACATTCTACATCACATTGATTTGAAGCTAAACCTGCTACATCTTATTGATTTGAAGCTAAATCATGTGTTTCGCATGGAGTTGAAGCTAACCCGTTTGTTTCGTCAGGATTTGAAGCTATATCACTAATATCGCAAGCATCCTGAAACTAAATCATTTGTTTCCCATGGATTTGAAGCTAAACCTTCTACACCGCATTGATTTGCAGCTAAATCATGTGTTTTCGCATGGATTCGAAGCTAACTCGTTCGTTGCGCATGCAGTTGAATCTACATCGCTTATATCGCAAGTATTTGATCTAAATCAATTGTTACGAATGGATTTGAAGCTAATTCTTCTACATCGTATTGATTTGTAGACAAATCATGTTTTTCGAATGGATTTGAAGCTAATCCTTCTACATCGCATTGGTTTGCAGCTAAAGAATGTGTTTCGCATGGATTTGAAGCTAACTCGTCGTTGCGCATGCAGTTAAATCAAAATTACGTATATCACAAGTATTTGTAGCTAAACCATTTGTTTCGCATAGATTTGAATCTTAGCCTTGTACTTCGAGTTGATTTGAAGCTAAATCATGTGTTTCGCATGGATTTTAAGCTAAAACTTCTACATCGCATTGATTTGCAGCTTAGTCATGTGCTTTGCATGGATTTGAAGCTAACTCGTATGTTTGCCCTGCATTTGAAGCTATATCTCTTATATAACAAGTATCTGATGCTAAATCATTTGTTTCGCATGGATTTGAAGCTAAACCTTCTACATCGCATTGATTTGCAGCTAATCATGTGTTTCGCATGGACTTCAGGCTAACTCGTTTGTTTCCCCTGCATTTGAAGCTATATCCCTTGTATCGCAAGTATCTAACGCTAAATCATTTGTGTCGCACGGATTTGAAGCTAAACATTCTACATCGCATTGACTTGAAGCTAAACCTGCTACATCTTATTGATTTGAACCTAAATCATGTGTTTCGCATGGAGTTGAAGCTAACCCGTTTGTTTCGTCAGCATTTGAAGCTGTATCACTTATGTCGCAAGCATCTGAAGCTAAATCATTTGTTTCGCATGGATTTGAGGCTAAACCGTCTACATCGCATTGATTTGCAGCTAAATCATGTGTTTCGCATGGATTTGAAGCTAACTCGTTCGTTGCGCATGCAGTTGAATCTACATCGCTTATATCGCAAGTATTTGATCTAAATCAATTGTTACGAATGGATTTGAAGCTAATTCTTCTACATCGTATTGATTTGTAGACAAATCATGTTTTTCGAATGGATTTGAAGCTAATCCTTCTACATCGCATTGGTTTGCAGCTAAAGAATGTGTTTCGCATGGATTTGAAGCTAACTCGTTCGGTTCGCCTGCAGTTGAATCTACATCACTTATATCGCTAGTATTCGAAGCTAAATCATGTGTATCGCATGGATTTGAAGCTAAGCCTTCTACTTCGCATTGATTTGAAGCTAAATCATTTGTTTCGCATGGAATTGAAGCTAAATGATGTCTTTCACAAGTATTTGAAGATGAACCATTTGAATCGCATGGATTTGAACCTGAACCTTCTACATCGCATTGATTTGAAGCTAAATAGTGTGTTTCGCATGGATTTGAAGCTAACTCGTTTGTTTCACATGCAGTTGTAGCTAAATAATGTATATCACAAGCATTTCTAGCTAAACCATTTGTTTCGCATGGATTTGAAGCTAAGCCTTCTACATCGCATTGATTTGAAGATAAATCGTGTGTTTCGCATGGATTTGAAGCTAACTCGTTAGTTTCGCATGCAGTTGTAGCTAAATAATGTATGTCACAAGTATTTGTAGCTAAACCATTTGTTTCGCATGGATTTGAAGCTACTCCTTCTACTTCGCATTGATTTGAAGCTAAATCATTTGTTTCGCATGGAATTGAAGCTACCTCGTTTGTTCCTCCTGCTTTTGAAGCTATATAACTTATATCGCATGGATTTGAAGCTGAACCTACTACATCGCATTGATTTGAAGCTAAATCTTGTGTATCGCATGGATCTGAAGCTAAGCCTTCTACTACGCATTGATTTGAAGTTAAATCATTTGTTTTCGCATGGAATTGAAGCTTCCTCGTTTGTTCCTCCAGCGTTTGAAGCTATATCACTTATATCGCAAGTATTTGAAGCTAAATCATATGTGTCGCATGGATTTGAAGCTGAACCTTCTACATCGCATTGATTTGAATATAAATCTTGTGTATCGCATGGATTTGACGCTAAATCGTTCGTTTCGCCTGCAGTTGAACCTACATCACGTATATCGCTAGTATTTGACGCTAAATTATGTGTAATCGCGTGGATTTTGAAGCTAACTCGTTTGATTAGTCTTCATTTGAAGCTATATCACTTACACCACAAGTGTTTGAAGCTAAGCATTGTACTTCGAATTGATTTGAAGCTAAATCATGTGTTTCGTGTGGATTTGAAGCTGAACCTTCTACATCGCAATGATTTGAAACTAAATCATGTGTCTCGCATGGAATTGAAGCTACCTCGTTTGTTCCTACAGCTTTTGAAGCTATATCACTTATATCGCAAGTATTTGAAGCTAAATCGTATGTGTCGCATGGATTTGAAGCTGAACCTACTACATCGGATTGATTTGAAGCTAAATCTTGTGTATGGCATGGATTTGAAGCGAAACCTTCTACATCGCATTGATTTGAAGCTAAATCATGTGTCTCGCATGGATTTGAAGCTAACTCGTCCGTTTTGCCTCCATTTGAAACTATGTCACTTATATCGCAAGTATTTAAAGCTAAATCATATGTGCCGCATGGATTTGAAGCTGAACCTACTACATCGCATTGATTTGAAGCTAAATCATGTGTATCGCATGGATTTGAAGCTAAACCTTCTACATCGTATTGATTTGAAGCTAAATCATTTGTTTCGCATGGATTTGAATCTAAGCCTTGTCCTTCGAATTGATTTGAAGGTAAATCATGTGTTTCGTATGGATTTGAAGCTAAACCTTCTACATCGCATTGATTGGACGCTAAACCTTCTACATTCTATTGATTTGAAGCTAAACCTTCTACCTCTTATTGTTTTGAAGCTAAACCTTCTACATCGCATTGATTTGCAGTTAAATCATGTGTTTTGCATGGGTTTGATGCTAACTCGTTTGTTTCCCCTGCATTTGAAGCTATATCAGTTATATCAGAAGTATCTGATGCTAAATCATTTGTTTCGCATGGATTTGAAGCTAAACCTTCTACATCGCATTGATATGAAGCTAAATCTTGTGTGTCGCATGGATTTGAAGCTAAACCTTCTACATCACATTGATTTGCAGCTAAATCATGTGTTTCGCAAGGATTTCAAGCTAACTCGTTCGTTTTGCCTGCAGTTGAATCTACATGACTTATATCGCTAGTATTTGAAGCCAAATCATGTGTATCGCGTGGATTTTGAAGCTAACTCGTTTGGTTAGTCTTCATTTGAAGCTATATCACTTACACCACAAGTGTTTGAAGCTAAGCATTGTACTTCGAATTGATTTGAAGCTAAATCATGTGTTTCGTATGGATTTGAAGCTGAACCTTCTACATCGCAATGATTTGAAACTAAATCATGTGTCTCGCATGGAATTGAAGCTACCTCGTTTGTTCCTACAGCTTTTGAAGCTATATCACTTATATCGCAAGTATTTGAAGCTAAATCGTATGTGTCGCATGGATTTGAAGCTGAACCTACTACATCGGATTGATTTGAAGCTAAATCTTGTGTATGGCATGGATTTGAAGCGAAACCTTCTACATCGCATTGATTTGAAGCTAAATCATGTGTCTCGCATGGATTTGAAGCTAACTCGTCCGTTTTGCCTCCATTTGAAACTATGTCACTTATATCGCAAGTATTTAAAGCTAAATCATATGTGCCGCATGGATTTGAAGCTGAACCTACTACATCGCATTGATTTGAAGCTAAATCATGTGTATCGCATGGATTTGAAGCTAAACCTTCTACATCGTATTGATTTGAAGCTAAATCATTTGTTTCGCATGGATTTGAATCTAAGCCTTGTCCTTCGAATTGATTTGAAGGTAAATCATGTGTTTCGTATGGATTTGAAGCTAAACCTTCTACATCGCATTGATTGGACGCTAAACCTTCTACATTCTATTGATTTGAAGCTAAACCTTCTACCTCTTATTGTTTTGAAGCTAAACCTTCTACATCGCATTGATTTGCAGCTAAATCATGTGTTTTGCATGGGTTTGATGCTAACTCGTTTGTTTCCCCTGCATTTGAAGCTATATCATTTATATCAGAAGTATCTGATGCTAAATCATTTGTTTCGCATGGATTTGAAGCTAAACCTTCTACATCGCATTGATATGAAGCTAAATCTTGTGTATCGCATGGATTTGAAGCTAAACCTTCTACATCACATTGATTTGCAGCTAAATCATGTGTTTCGCAAGGATTTCAAGCTAACTCGTTCGTTTTGCCTGCAGTTGAATCTACATGACTTATATCGCTAGTATTTGAAGCCAAATCATGTGTATCGCGTGGATTTTGAAGCTAACTCGTTTGATTAGTCTTCATTTGAAGCTATATCACTTATACCCCAAGTGTTTGAAGCTAAATCATTTGTTTCGCGTGGATTTGAAGCTAAACCTTCTACATCGCATTGATTTGAAGCTACATCATGTGAATCGCATGGATTTGAAGCTAACTCGTTCGTTTCGCATGCAATTATAGCTAAATGGTGTATATCACAAGTATTTGTAGCTAAACCATTTGTTTTGCATGGATTTGAAGCTAAGCCTTCTACTTCGCATTCATTTGAAGCTAAATCATTTGTTTCGCATGGATTTGAATCTAAGCCTTGTCCTTCGAATTGATTTGAAGCTAAATCTTGTGTATGGCATGGATTTGAAGCTAAACCTTCTACATCGCATTGATTTGAAACTAAATCATGTGTTTCGCTTCTATTTGAAGCCAAATCCTTTGTTTCGCCTGCATTTGAAGCTATATTACTTATATCGCAATTATCTGAAGCTAAATCATCTGTGTCGCATGGATTTGCAGCTATACCTTCTACATAGCATTGATTTGAAGTTAAATCATTTGTTTCGCATGGAATTGAAGCTTCCTCGTTTGTTCCTCCAGCTTTTGAAGCTATATCACTTATATCGCAAGTATTTGAAGCTAAATCATATGTGTCGCATGGATTTGAAGCTGAACCTTCTACATCGCATTGATTTGAATATAAATCTTGTGTATCGCATGGATTTGAAGTTAAACCTTCTACATCACATTGATTTGCAGCTAAATCATGTGTTTCCCATGAATTTGAAGCTAATTCGTTTGTTTCTTCTGCATTTGAAGCTACATCACTAATATCGAGAGTATTTGAAGCTAAATCATTTGTTTCGCACAGATTTGAAGCTAAACCATATACATCGCATTGATTTTAAACTAAATCATGTGTTTCGCTTCGATTTGAAGCCAAATCATGTGTTTCGTCTGCATTTGAAGCTATATCACTTATATCGCAATTATCTGAAGCTAAATCATCTGTGACGCATGGATTTGCAGCTAAACCTTCTACATAGCATTGATCTGAAGCTAAATCATGTGTTTCGCATGGATTTGAAGCTAACTCGTTCGTTGCGCATGCAGTTAAATCTAAATAACGTATATCACAAGTATTTGAAGCTAAACCATTTGATTCGCATGGATTTGAAACTAAGCCTTCTACTTCGCGCTGCTTTGAAGCTAAGCCTTCTACTTCGCGCTGCTTTGAAGCTAAATCATGTTTTTCGCATGCTGCTGAAGCTAAATCATGTTTTTCACAAGTATTTGAAAATGAACCAATTGAATCGCATTGATTTGAACCCGAGCCTTCTACTTCGCACTGATTTGCAGCTAAATATTGTGTTTCGCATGGATTTGAAGCTAAACCTTCTACATCCCATGGATTTGAATCTAAATCATGTGTTTGGCATGGATTTGAAGCTAAACCTTCTACATCGCATTGATTTGCAGCTGTATCATGTGTTTCGCATGGATTTGTAGCTAACTCGTTAGTTTCGCCTGTATTTGAAGCTAGATCACTTATATCGCAAGTATTCGAAGCTAAATCATGTGTTTCGCTTGGATTTGAAGCTAAACCTTCTACATCGCATTGGTTTGAAGCTAAATCGTATGTTTCGCATGGATTTGAAGCTAACTCGTTTGTTTCACATGCAGTTGTAGCTAAATAATGTATATCACAAGCATTTCTAGCTAAACCATTTGTTTCGCATGGATTTGAAGCTAAGCCTTCTACTTCGCATTAATTTGAAGCTAAATCATTTGTTTCGCATGGAATTGAAGCTACCTCGTTTGTTCCTCCTGCTTTTGAAGCTATATCACTTATATCGCAAGTATTTGAAGCTAAATCATATGTGTCGCATGGATTTGAAGCTGAACCTACTACATCGCATTGATTTGGAGCTAAATCTTGTGTATCGCATGGATTTGAAGCTAAACCTTCTACATCGCATTGATTTGCAGGCTAAATCATGTGTTTCGCATGGATTTGAAGCTAACTCGTTTGTTTCGTATGCAGTTGTAGCTACATAATGTATATCACAAGTATTTGTAGCTAAATCATTTGCTTCGCATGAATTTGAAGCTAAGCCTTCTCCTTCGCATTGATTTGAAGCTAAATCTAGTGTATCGCATGGATTTGAAGCTAAACCTTCTACTTCGCGCTGATTTGAAGCTAAATCGTGTGTTTCGCATGGATTTGAAGCTAACTCGTTCGTTTCGCATGCAGTTATAGCTAAATAATGTATATCACAAGTATTTGTAGCTAAACCATTTGTTTCGCATGGATTTGAGGCTAAACCTTCTACATCGCATTGATTTGAAGCTAAATCATGTTGTTTCGCTTGCAGTTGAAGCTAAATCATGTCTTTCACAAGTATTTGAAAATGAACCATTTGAATCGCATGGATTTGAACCTGAACCTTCTACTTCGCACTGATTTGCAGCTAAATAATGTGTTTCGCATGGATTTGAAGCTAAACCTTCTACATCGCATTGATTTGAAGCTAAATAGTGTGTTTCGCATGGATTTGAAGCTAACTCGTTTGTTTCACATGCAGTTGTAGCTAAATAATGTATATCACAAGCATTTTTAGCTAAACCATTTGTTTCGCATGGATTTGAAGCTAAGCCTTCTACTTCGCATTGATTTGAAGCTAAATCATTTGTTTCGCATGGAATTGAAGCTACCTCGATTGTTCCTCCTGCTTTTGAAGCTATATCACTTATATCGCAAGTATTTGAAGCTAAATCATATGTGTCGCATGGATTTGAAGCTGAACCTACTACATCGCATTGATTTGGAGCTAAATCTTGTGTATCGCATGGATTTAAAGCTAAACCTTCTACATCGCATTGATTTGCAGGCTAAATCATGTGTTTCGCATGGATTTGAAGCTAACTCGTTTGTTTCGTATGCAGTTGTAGCTACATAATGTATATCACAAGTATTTGTAGCTAAATCATTTGCTTCGCATAGATTTGGAGCTAACACGTTTGTTTCCCCTGCATTTGAAGCTATATCACTCATGTCGCAAGTTCCTGTGCTAAATCATTTGTTTTGCATGGATTTGAAGCTATTTCATTTATGTCGCAAGTATTTTATGGTAACTCATTTATTTCGCATGGATTAGATTCTAAGCCTTCAACTTCGCATTGATTTGAAGCTAAATCATTTGTTTCGCATGGAATTGAAGCTACCTCGTTTGTTCTTCCTGCTTATGAAGCTATATCACTTATATCGCAAGTATTTGAAGCTAAATCATATGTGTTGCATGGATTTGAAGCTGAACCTACTACATCGCATTGATTTGAAGCTAAATCGTGTGTTTCGCATGCAGTTGAAGCTAACTCATGTCTTTCACAAGTATTTAAAATGAACCATTTGAATCGCATTGATTTGAACCCGAGCCTTCTACTTCGCACTGATTTGCAGCTAAATAATGTGTTTCGCATGGATTTGAAGCTAAACCTTCTACATCCCATGGATTTGAATCTAAATCATGTGTTTGGCATGGATTTGAAGCTAAACCTTCTACATCGCATTGATTTGCAGCTGAATCATGTGTTTCGCATGGATTTGTAGCTAACTCGTTCGTTTCGCCTGTATTTGAAGCTAGATCACTTATATCACAAGTATTTGAAGCTGAACCATTTGATTCGCATGATCTGATGCTTAGCCTTCTACATCGCATTGATTTGAAGCTAAACCATGTGTTTCGCATGTTTTTGAAGCTAACTCGTTCGTTGCGCATGCAGTTAAATCAAAATTACGTATATCACAAGTATTTGTAGCTAAACCATTTGTTTCGCATGGATTTGAATCTAAGCCTTGTACTTCCAGTTGATTTGAAGCTAATTCATGTGTTTCGCATGGATTTGAAGCTAACTCGTTCGTTGCGCATGCAGTTAAATCTAAATAACGTATATCACAAGTATTTGTAGCTAAACCATTTGTTTCGCATGGATTTGAATCTTAGCCTTGTACTTCGAGTTGATTTGAAGCTAAATCATGTGTTTCGCATGGATTTGAAACTAAACCTTCTACATCGCATTGATTTGAAGCTAAATTATGTGTTTCGCATGGATTTAAATCTAACTCGTTTGTTTCGCCTGCATTTGAAGCTATATCACTTATATCGCAAGTATCTGAAGCTAAATCGTTTGTTTCGCAAAGATTTGAACCTAAGACATCTAGTTCGCATTGGTTTGTATCTAAATCATTAGTTTCGCATCAATTTAGATCTAAGTCATATATTTCGTTTGGATCTGAAGCTAACCAGTATGTTTCGTCTGCATTTGAAGCTATATCATTTATATCGCAAATACTTGAAACTAAATCATTGTGTCGCAAGGTTTTGAAGCTCAGGCTTCTACTTCGCACTGATTTGAAGCTAAATCATGTGCTTCGCTTGGATTTGAAGCTAACTCATTTGTCTCTCCTTCATTTGAAGCTGTATCACTTATATCGCAAGTATCAGAATCTAAATCCTTTGCGTCGCATTGCTTTTTAAGCTAAACCTTCTACATAGCATTGATTTGAATCTTAATCGTGTGTTTTGCATGAATTTGAAGCTAACTCATTTGTTTCCCCTGCATTTGAAGCTATATCACTTATATCGCAATTATCTGACGCTAAATCATTTGTGTCGCATGGATTTGTAGCTAAACATTCTACATCACATTGATTTGAAGCTAAACCTGCTACATCTTATTGATTTGAAGCTAAATCATGTGTTTCGCATGGAGTTGAAGCTAACCCGTTTGTTTCGTCAGGATTTGAAGCTATATCACTAATATCGCAAGCATCTGAAACTAAATCATTTGTTTCCCATAGATTTGAAGCTAAACCTTCTACATCGCATTGATTTGCAGCTAAATCATGTGTTTCGCATGGATTCGAAGGTAACTCGTTCGTTGCGCATGCAGTTGAATCTACATCGCTTATATCGCAAGTATTTGATCTAAATCAATTGTTACGAATGGATTTGAAGCTAATTCTTCTACATCGTATTGATTTGTAGACAAATCATGTTTTTCGAATGGATTTGAAACTAATCCTTCTACATCGCATTGGTTTGCAGCTAGAGAATGTGTTTCGCATGGATTTGAAGCTAACTCGTTCGGTTCGCCTGCAGTTGAATCTACATCACTTATATAGCTAGTATTCGAAGCTAAATCATGTGTATCGCATGGATTTGAAGCTAAGCCTTCTACTTCGCATTGATTTGAAGCTAAATCATTTGTTTCGCATGGAATTGAAGCTAAATCATGTCTTTCACAAGTATTTGAAGATGAACCATTTGAATCGCATGGATTTGAACCTGAACCTTCTACTTCGCACTGATTTGCAGCTAAATAATGTGTTTCGCATGGATTTGAAGCTAACTCGTTTGTTTCACATGCAGTTGTAGCTAAATAATGTATATCACAAGCATTTCTAGCTAAACCATTTGTTTGGCATGGATTTGAAGCTAAGCCTTCTACATCGCATTGATTTGAAGATAAATCGTGTGTTTCGCATGGATATGAAGCTAACTCGTTAGTTTCGCATGCAGTTGTAGCTAAATAATGTAAGTCACAAGTATTTGTAGCTAAACCATTTGTTTCGCATGGATTTGAAGCTACGCCTTCTACTTCGCATTGATTTGAAGCTAAATCATTTGTTTCGCATGGAATTGAAGCTACCTCGTTTGTTCCTCCTGCTTTTGAAGCTATATAACTTATATCGCATGGATTTGAAGCTGAACCTACTACTTCGCATTGATTTGAAGCTAAATCTTGTGTATCGCATGGATCTGAAGCTAAGCCTTCTACTACGCATTGATTTGAAGTTAAATCATTTGTTTCGCATGGAATTGAAGCTTCCTCGTTTGTTCCTCCAGCGTTTGAAGCTATATCACTTATATCGCGAGTATTTGAAGCTAAATCATATGTGTCGCATGGATTTGAAGCTGAACCTACTACATCGCATTGATTTGAAGCTAAATCGTGTGTTTCGCATGCAGTTGAAGCTAACTCATGTCTTTCACAAGTATTTAAAATGAACCATTTGAATCGCATTGATTTGAACCCGAGCCTTCTACTTCGCACTGATTTGCAGCTAAATAATGTGTTTCGCATTGGATTTGAAGCTAAACCTTCTACATCCCATGGATTTGAATCTAAATCATGTGTTTGGCATGGATTTGAAGCTAAACCTTCTAGATCGCATTGATTTGCAGCTGAATCATGTGTTTCGCATGGATTTGTAGCTAACTCGTTCGTTTCGCCTGTATTTGAAGCTAGATCACTTATATCACAAGTATTTGAAGCTGAACCATTTGATTCGCATGATCTGATGCTTAGCCTTCTACATCGCATTGATTTGAAGCTAAACCATGTGTTTCGCATGTTTTTGAAGCTAACTCGTTCGTTGCGCATGCAGTTAAATCAAAATTACGTATATCACAAGTATTTGTAGCTAAACCATTTGTTTCGCATGGATTTGAATCTAAGCCTTGTACTTCCAGTTGATTTGAAGCTAATTCATGTGTTTCGCATGGATTTGAAGCTAACTCGTTCGTTGCGCATGCAGTTAAATCTAAATAACGTATATCACAAGTATTTGTAGCTAAACCATTTGTTTCGCATGGATTTGAATCTTAGCATTGTACTTCGAGTTGATTTGAAGCTAAATCATGTATTTCGCATGGATTTGAAACTAAACCTTCTACATCGCATTGATTTTTTGTCGCAGGGGTTACTGCGACGGTTTGTATAATATAATCCGAGAGTTCTTTTGGTTTTTATAAACGAGAACTTTAATATAACTTGTAACAAAGGCGATGAGGTACAGTGTGTAGAAGGTAAAGGTAAACGAGTGACGGATGATACAGAAATATGGACACGTTGAGAGTCGGAGGAAAACTTGCTAACTGACTTCTCTCGGTCGAGAGGTCCTCGTATTTATTGGTAGGGAAAGTCCTTGAAATTGGTAAGGGAAAGTCCTCGGGAAGGGCGAAGGCCTTTCCCGAAGATTTTCCGACCGGGGTGATCCGGGACCTATGGTCCGAAGCTGTGTCCCAACGTTTTTATTGTTTTATTGCGGGGTGTACGCCTTGCGTCGGGAAAACCCAAAAAAGGCATGTGTACACCCCGCTTTTGAAGGACGTGTCTTTTTATGTCTGGTCCGCCACATTCACCCCCCTTCCAGTGATTAACGCTAAGGTACAAAATTGGTTGAAAAAAAAATATTATACCTATGGGAAATCAACGTGGTAATCTAAAATATATACATTTTACGGTGTGAATATGTCGCTTATAACATTGATAATGGTATTAGTAGTGGACAGCACTTTTCATGGTTTTATAATATGCGTACGCAAGATATATCGGAGTATATTAATATGTATGTTCGTGAGCTAACGGCATTCCGAAGAAGTCTGGAAATTTTACTCTTCTACCGGAACGTGTTGTCGTTGGTACGTTTGAAGTGCCTTGTGCTTGTACTTCTGGTTGCAGGTTAGTCTTGTTGTGTTGTGTATTATTGTTTGCGGCATCTTTTAATAAATATGCTGGTTTAAGGCGGTCGATGGAGATTTTTGTATGTTTTCCGGTGATATCAAGGGTAAAATATTTTGTTGCGCGGTCGATTACTGTATATGGTCCATCGTATGGTGGCTGTAAGGGTTTTCTTACCGCGTCATGGCGAACGAAGACTTGTTGCGACGTTGCTAGGTCTTTAAAAATAAAAGGCTTTTTCTCTCCGTGTTTAACCGGAGCTGTTGGTTTAATTTCCTTGATATGCTGGCGTAGTTGTTTTACGAAATCATTGGTATCCTGTACTTTATGGTTTTCGAAAAATTCTCCTGGTAAACGGACACTTTCTCCATATACTAGCTCTGTTGAGCTTGCCTGTAGATCTTCTTTGGGTGCTGATCTAATGCCTAATAAAACAATAGGAAGTCGTTGGGTCCATTTGTTGTCTTCATGACACATGATTCCTGCTTTGAGTTGCCTATGGAATCGTTCAACCATTCCGTTGGCTTACGGGTGGTATGCAGTTGTCACAAGGTGTGAGGCGCCAATCAAACGGGTTAATTCTTTGAATAACTGTGAAGTCTTCCTTGGTCGGTTGTTATTCTCGCGGGGACTCCGAAGCGGCTAATCCAGTTCATAAAAACTTTTGCGACTGCTTCTGCGGTGATTTCTTCCACTGGCCAGGCTTCGGGCCATTGCGTGAATCGGTCCACGCACGTTACACAGTACTTGAAACCTTCTGAGGATGTTATCGGGCCAACTATGTCCATATGAATGTGTTGGAATCTAGCGCTTGGTGTTTCGAATTTGCCTATAGGTGAAGACACGTGCTTAGATATTTTTGATTTTTGGCATTGTATGCATGTTCGAACCCATTGTGTGCAATATTTCCGCATGGATGGCCACACAAACCTTTCTTGGATAAGTTTTATGGTGGCCCGTGTACCTGGGTGGGCTAATCCATGGATCCGTTGGAAAACCTTCTTGCGGAATGACGGTACGATATAAGGGCGGGCTCTCTGTGTAGAAATATCGCAGTAGATGTTGGCTTTACACGGTTCAAAGAAAATAGATTTTAGTTGTAGGTTTGTATCGGATTGCAATAAATGTTGTAGTTCTTCGTCATCGGTTTGTGCTGCGGCGAGAGCTGCAAGAAATCTCTTCGATTTCTTCGATTCTGGATAGAGCGTCTGCGACTACATTATTTATGCCCGAAATATGTTTTATGTCCGATGTGAATTGTGAAATGTAATCAAAGTAACGGAACTGCCTTGGGGATTTTTCTTTCTTTTGGTTAAAAACATAAGTAAGCGGTTTGTGATCTGTGAATATGGTGAAGTTTCTGCCTTCTACAGCGTAAATGAAGTATTTTATGGCTTCGTAAGTAGCGAGAAGCTCGCGATCGTACGCGCTATACTTAGCTTGAGTTTTTGTCAGGGGGCGAGAGAAAAATCCAAGGGGTTGCCAATCGTTGTTTGTCCTTTGTTGCAAAACGGCTCCTATCGCGTGGTCAGAAGCGTCCACAGTTATTGATAATGGAGCATTTATTGCTGGATGTACCAACAGCGTGGCGTTGGCTAGGCCTTCTTTTATTGCGACGAAAGCTTGTTTGGCCTCTTCGGTCCAATTGATATGTTTGTTACCTGTCATTTTTGGGCCTGTCAGTAGGCCGTTAAGGGGCTTTTGTCGTGTCGCAGCTGCTGGCAGGAATCGACGGTAGAAGTTAACCATCCCAAGGAAACGGCGTAATTGTTTTACGGTTGTCGGCTGAGGGAAGTTTTTTACGGCGTCGACCTTATGTTCGGGTGGGCGAGTTCCCTTCTCGTCTACCTGGTAGCCGAGAAATTTGACCTGAGAGGCTCCGAATACGCATTTGCTTGGGTTTATGACAATGCCATATTCCTTAAATCTTTTGAAAATAATCTCGAGGTGTTGCAGATGTTCGCTCGGGTTTGCGGAAGCTATTAAAAAATCGTCGAGATAGGCGAAGACGAAATCCAAACCTCGCGTAACTTCGTCTATGAATCTCTGAAAAGTTTGAGCTATCTCGCAAAGGCCGAAGGGTCCGTATAAATATTCAAATAAACCAAAAGGTGTAATTACGGCGGTTTTTGGAATATCCTCCGCAGCTATCGGTATCTGGTGGTAAGCGCGCACGAGGTCGATGGTTGAGAAGATTGTTTTCCCGTGTAGATTTTGTGAGAAATCTTCGATGCGTCGTATGGGATATCTATTCGGAATTGTTCGTTTATTCAACCCGCGGTAGTCTACGCAAGGGCGCCATTCTCCGTTTTTTTTCGTGACCATGTGCAACGGTGATGACCATGGGCTCTTAGAAGGTCGAATAATCCCTTGCTTGAGCAGCAGGTCAAATTCCGCTTTTGCTGCTTTATAGCGGTCCGGTGCGAGTTGTCAGACTTTGTGAGAGATAGGCGTTCCGGGGGTCGTTTCAATATGGTGCTCGATACTGTGTTTTGCAGCGCTAGGCGTACCCGCGGGATGTGTTATTTCACTGTATCGTGAAAGTAAGGCGTGATATTGCGTATCGCCGTGAATTGTCTTGATTGTGACAAATTTGTCCCGTACTATTGAGCCTTGCGTAGTTCGCGATGTTGTGCCATCGACTAAACATCTGTTTTTGATGTCGACGAGTAACCCAAAATGACCTAGGAAATCCGCGCCGATGATTGGTTTAGCGATATCCGCTACAATAAATCGCCATATTAACTCGCGACGTAGATCGAAGTCGACTCTCAGCGTAATTGTCCCGTATGTGGGGATCCTTGTACCGTTTGCCGCAAACATTTCGTAATTTGAGCGCGGCGGGTTCGTCGATAAGTACGTCCGAGGGTAAACGCTCACGTCCGCGCCAGTATCAATAAGGTATTGAATCCTTGACGCTTTTTCAGTGATAAAAAGGCGGCTTGTAGGGAACTCGTCATATGTTGCCGCGATTATTGACGAGGATTTGAGTTTCCCGGATTCGCGGTGCACGGAGAAATGCATTTTATGGCTTTATCCGCGAAGCGTGCGTGGTACCAACACATACCTTGCTTACCACGACTATGGCTACGTTGCCGTGATCTGCCTCGCGTGAAGTTTTTAGTGCGTGGTCGGGCTTCTCTTTCGTTTAATATTGCTGTCAGCGTGGCTACTTGACGCGTTAAAGCTTCTACTTGCTGCGCCAAATTGTTGTCCGGGGCGGGTGTCCTGTCGATGCTGGCTACGTGTGCTCTCGGTGTGAGTATCACTATTTGGTCGGCGAGTAGGCCGAGTTTCTCCAACGTCGTATCCGTGTGCGTAGCGAGGATTGCTCGTACATGCGTCGGCAACCGGTTGAGACATATAGTTCGAACTATATTGTCCGGCACTGAATTTTCCAGCCCCCTTAGGTACCGCAAAAACTGTGAAGGTTTCCGGTCCCCCATTTCTTCTCGCTCCAGGAGTCGCTGAAGACGCGATTCGTTCGACTGCGAGAGGCGCGATATGAGCGTCTCTTTCAAAATTTTGAAGGGATTTTCAGCTGGCGGGTTGATAATTAGATCCTGTACCTCGGTTGCATACTTGGTTTCCAAGTTCGAGGCTGTGTACCAGAACTTTTTATTCTCGCATTTTATTCCCGCTATGAGAAACTGTCCTTCCAGTTGTGCAAACCACATAGCTGGTACCTCGGGTGTGAAGTTAGGTACGCGTATATTAATTTAATTTACCTCTACACCGGTGGCGGTAGTTTGGATGGGGCTGGCGTCCGTCATTTCGTATGAATTAAAAAAAATAAAGTTCACACTGTTTGTATAACACCACTCGGATCGCGAAGTTCGTATGTTGCCGAACGAGATGTCACTAAGAGTTACTAAGTTCTCGGTTATCACGCACTCGCGGTACTCTCGGATCACGTCGGGGTCACCAGTTTGTCGCAGGGGTTACTGCGACGGTTTGTATAAAATAATCCGAGAGTTTTTTTGGTTTTTATATAACGAGAACTTTAATATAACTTGTAACAAAGGCGATGAGGTACAGTGTGTAGAAGGTAAAGGTAAACGAGTGACGGATGATACAGAAATATGGACACGTTGAGAGTCGGAGGAAAACTTGCTAACTGACTTCTCTCGGTCGAGAGGTCCTCGTATTTATTGGTAGGGAAAGTCCTTGAAATTGTTAAGGGAAAGTCCTCGGGAAGGGCGAAGGCCTTTCCCGAAGATTTTCCGACCGGGGTGATCCGGGACCTATGGTCCGAAGCTGTGTTCCAACGTTTTTATTGTTTTATTGCGGGGTGTACGCCTTGCGTCGAGAAAACCCGAAAAAGGCATGTGTACACCCCGCTTTTGAAGGACGTGTCTTTTTATGTCTGGTCCGCCACAATTTGAAGCTAAACTTTCTATATTCTATTGATTTGAAGCTAAACCTTCTACCTCTTATTGAATTGAAGCTAAACCTTCTACATCGCATTGATTTGAAGATAAATCATGTGTTTCGCATGGATTTGAAGCTAACTCGTTAGTTTCGCATGCAGTTGTAGCTAAATAATGAATATCACAAGTATTTGTAGCTAAACCATTTGATTCGCATGGATTTGAAGCTAAGCCTTCTACTTCGCATTAATTTGAAGATAAATCACGTGTTTTGCATGGATTTGAAGCTAAACCTTCTACATCGCATTGATTTGAAGCTAAATCATGTGTTTCGCATTGATTTGAAGCTAAATCATGTGTTTCGCATTGATTTGAAGCTAAATCATGTGTTTCGCATGCAGTTGAAGCTAAATCATGTCTTTCACATGTATTTGAAGATGAACCATTTGAATTGCATTGATTTGAACCCGAGCCTTCTACTTCGCACTGATTTGCAGCTAAATAATGTGTTTCGCATGGATTTGAAGCTAATCCTTCTACAACGCATTGATTTGCAGCTAAATCATGTGTTTTGCATGGATTTGATGCTAACTCGTTTGTTTCCCCTGCATTTGAAGCTATATCAGTTATATCAGAAGTATCTGATGCTAAATCATTTGTTTCGCATGGATTTGAAGCTAAACCTTCTACGTCGCATTGATTTGAAGCTAAATCATGCGTATCGCATGGATTTTGAAGCTAACACGATTGATTAGTCTTAATTTGAAGCTATATCACTTACACCCCAAGTGTTTGAAACTATATCATTTGTTTCGCATGGATTTGAAGCTAAACCTTCTACATCGCATTGATTTGAAGCTAAATCATGTGTATCGCATGGATTTGGAGTTAACTCGTTTGTTTCGCATGCAGTTGTAGCTAAATAATGTATATCACAAATATTTGTAGCTAAACCATTTGTTTCGCATGGATTTGAATCTAAGCATTGTACTTCGAATTGATTTGAAGCTAAATCATGTGTTTGGTATGGATTTGAAGCTAAACCTTCTACATCGCATTGATTTGAAGCTAAATCATGTGAATCGCATGGATTTGAAGCTAACTCGTTAGTTTCGCATGCAGTTGTAGCTAAATAATGTATATCACAAGTATTTGTAGATAATCCATTTGTTTCGCATTGATTTGAAGCTACGCCTTCTACTTCGCATTGATTTGAAGCTAAATCATTTGTTCCTCCAGCTTTTGAAGCTATATCACTTATATCGCAAGTATTTGAAGCTAAATCATATGTGTCACATGGTTTTGAAGCTGAACCTTCTACATCGCATTGATTTGAAGCAAAATCTTGTGAATCGCATGGATTTGAAGCTAAACCTTCTACATCGCATTGATTTGCAGCTAAATCATGTGTTTCGCATGGATTTGAAGCTAACTCGTTCGTTGCGCATGCAGTTAAATCTAAATCACGTATATCACAAGTATTTCAAGCTAAACCATTTGATACTCATGGATTTGAAGCTAAGCCTTCTACTTCGCATTAATTGGAAGATAAATCACGTGTTTTGCATGGATTTGAAGCTAAACCTTCTACATCGCATTGATTTGAAGCTAAATCTTGTGTATCGCATGGATTTGAAGCTAAACCTTCTACATCGCATTGATTTGAAGATAAATCGTGTGTTTCGCGTGGATTTAAAGCTAACTCGTTAGTTTCGCATGCAGTTGTAGCTAAATAATGTATATCACAAGTATTTGTAGCTAATCCATTTGTTTCGCATTGATTTGAAGCTACGCCTTCTACTTCGCATTGATTTGAAGCTAAATCATTTGTTTCGCATGGAATTGAAGCCACCTCGTTTGTTCCTCCAGCTTTTGAAGCTATATCTCTTATATCGCAAGTATTTTAAGCTGAATCATACGTGTCGCATAGATTTGAAGCTGAACCTTCTACATCGCATCGATTTGAAGCTAAATCATGTGTTTCGTATGGATCTGAAGCTAAACCTTCTACATCGCATTGATTTGCAGCTAATTCATGTTTCTCGCATGGAATTGAAGCTACCTCGTTTGTTCCTACAGCTTTTGAAGCTATATTACTTATATCGCAAGTATTTGAAGCTAAATCATATGTGTCGCATGGATTTGAAGCTGAATCTACTACATCGCATTTATTTGAAGCTAAATCATGTGTCTTGCATGGAATTGAAGCTACCTCGTTTGTTCCTCCAGCTTTTGAAGCTATATCACTTATATCGCAAGTATTTGAAGCTAAATCATATGTGTCACATGGTTTTGAAGCTGAACCTTCTACATCGCATTGATTTGAAGCTAAATCTTGTGTATCGAATGGATTTGAAGCTAAACCTTCTACATCGCATTGATTTGCAGCTAAATCATGTGTTTCGCATGGATTTGAAGCTAACTCGTTCGTTGCGCATGCAGTTAAATCTAAATAACGTATATCACAAGTATTTCAAGCTAAACCATTTGATTCTCATGGATTTGAAGCTAAGCCTTCTACTTCACATTAATTGGAAGATAAATCACGTGTTTTGCATGGATTTGAAGCTAAACCTTCTACATCGCATTGATTTGAAGCCAAATCTTGTGTATCGCATGGATTTGAAGCTAAACCTTCTACATCGCATTGATTTGAAGATAAATCGTGTGTTTCGCGTGGATTTGAAGCTAACTCGTTAGTTTCGCATGCAGTTGTAGCTAAATAATCTATATCACAAGTATTTGTAGCTAAACCATTTGTTTCGCATGTATTTGAAGCTACGCCTTCTACTTCGCATTGATTTGAAGCTAAATCATTTGTTTCGCATGAACTTGAAGCCACCTCGTTTGTTCCTCCAGCTTTTTAAGCTATATCTCTTATATCGCAAGTATTTGAAGCTAAATCATATGTGTCGCATAGATTTGAAGCTGAACCTTCTACATCACATCGATTTGAAGCTAAATCATGCGTTTCGCATGGATTTGAAGCAAACTCGTTTGTTCCGCATGCAGTTGTAGCTAAATAATGTATATCACAAGTATTTCTATCTAATCCATTTGTTCCGCATGGATCTGAAGCTAAGCCTTCTGCTTCGCATTGATTGAAGTTAAATCATTTATTTCGCATGGAATTGAAGCTTCCTCGTTTGTTCCTCCAGCTTTTGAAGCTAAATCACTTATATCGCAAGTATTTGAAGCTGAATCATATGTGTCGCATGGATTTGAAGCTGAACCTTCTAAATCGCATTGATTTCAAGCTAAATCATGTGTCTCGAATGGAATTGAAGCTACCTCGTTTGTTCCTACAGCTTTTGAAGCTATATCACTTATATCGCAAGTATTGGAAGCTAAATCATATGTGTCGCATGGATTTGAAGCTAAACCTACTACATCGCATTGATTTGAAACTAAATCAAGTGTTTCGCTTCTATTTGAAGACAAATCATTTGTTTCGTCTGCATTTGAAGCTATATTACTTATATCGCAATTATCTGAGTCTAAATCATCTGTGTCTCATGGATTTGCAGCTAAACCTTCTACATAGCATTGATTTGAAGTTAAATCATTTGTTTCGCATGGAATTGAAGCTTCCTCGTTTGTTCCTCCAGCTTTTGAAGCTATATCACTTATATCGCAAGTATTTGAAGCTAAATCATATGTGTCACATGGTTTTGAAGCTGAACCTTCTACATCGCATTGATTTGAAGCAAAATCTTGTGAATCGCATGGATTTGAAGCTAAACCTTCTACATCGCATTGATTTGCAGCTAAATCATGTGTTTCGCATGGATTTGAAGCTAACTCGTTCGTTGCGCATGCAGTTAAATCTAAATAACGTATATCACAAGTATTTCAAGCTAAACCATTTGATACTCATGGATTTGAAGCTAAGCCTTCTACTTCGCATTAATTGGAAGATAAATCACGTGTTTTGCATGGATTTGAAGCTAAACCTTCTACATCGCATTGATTTGAAGCTAAATCTTGTGTATCGCATGGATTTGAAGCTAAACCTTCTACATCGCATTGATTTGAAGATAAATCGTGTGTTTCGCGTGGATTTAAAGCTAACTCGTTAGTTTCGCATGCAGTTGTAGCTAAATAATGTATATCACAAGTATTTGTAGCTAATCCATTTGTTTCGCATTGATTTGAAGCTACGCCTTCTACTTCGCATTGATTTGAAGCTAAATCATTTGTTTCGCATGGAATTGAAGCCACCTCGTTTGTTCCTCCAGCTTTTGAAGCTATATCTCTTATATCGCAAGTATTTGAAGCTAAATCATACGTGTCGCATAGATTTGAAGCTGAACCTTCTACATCGCATCGATTTGAAGCTAAATCATGTGTTTCGTATGGATTTGAACCTAAACCTTCTACATCGCATTGATTTGCAGCTAATTCATGTTTCTCGCATGGAATTGAAGCTACCTCGTTTGTTCCTACAGCTTTTGAAGCTATATTACTTATATCGCAAGTATTTGAAGCTAAATCATATGTGTCGCATGGATTTGAAGCTGAATCTACTACATCGCATTGATTTGAAGGTAATTCTTGTGTATCGCATGGATTTGAAGCTAAACCTTCTACATCGCATTGATTTGAAGCTAAATCATGTGAGTCGCATGGATTTGAAGCTAACTCGTTAGTTTCGCATGCAGTTGTAGCTAAATAATGTATATCACAAGTATTTGTAGCTAATCCATTTGTTTCGCATTGATTTGAAGCTACGCCTTCTACTTCGCATTGATTTGTAGCTAAATCATTTGTTTCGCATGGAATTGAAGCCACCTCGTTTGTTCCTCCAGCTTTTGAAGCTATATCACTTATATCGCAAGTATTTGAAGCTAAATCATATGTGTCGCATGGATTTGAAGCTGAACCTTCTACATCGCATTGATTTGAAGCTAAATCTTGTGAATCGCATGGATTTGAAGCTAAACCTTCTACATCGCTTTGATTTGCAGCTAAATCATGTGTTTCGCATGGATTTGAAGCTAACTCGTTCGTTGCGCATGCAGTTAAATCTAAATAACGTATATCACAAGTATTTCAAGCTAAACCATTTGATTCTCATGGATTTGAAGCTAAGCCTTCTACTTCGCATTAATTGGAAGATAAATCACGTGTTTTGCATGGATTTGAAGCTAAACCTTCTACATCGCATTGATTTGAAGCTAAATCTTGTGTATCGCATGGATTTGAAGCTAAACCTTCTACATCGTATTGATTTGAAGATAAATCGTGTGTTTCGCGTGGATTTGAAGCTAACTCGTTAGTTTCGCATGCAGTTGTAGCTAAATAATCTATATCACAAGTATTTGTAGCTAAACCATTTGTTTCGCATGTATTTGAAGCTACGCCTTCTACTTCGCATTGATTTGAAGCTAAATCATTTGTTTCGCATGAACTTGAAGCCACCTCGTTTGTTCCTCCAGCTTTTGAAGCTATATCTCTTATATCGCAAGTATTTTAAGCTAAATCATACGTGTCGCATAGATTTGAAGCTGAACCTTCTACATCGCATCGATTTGAAGCTAAATCATGTGTTTCGTATAGATCTGAAGCTAAACCTTCTACATCGCATTGATTTGCAGCTAATTCATGTTTCTCGCATGGAATTGAAGCTACCTCGTTTGTTCCTACAGCTTTTGAAGCTATATTACTTATATCGCAAGTATTTGAAGGTAAATCATATGTGTCGCATGGATTTGAAGCTGAATCTACTACATCGCATTTATTTGAAGCTAAATCATGTGTCTTGCATGGAATTGAAGCTACCTCGTTTGTTCCTCCAGCTTTTGAAGCTATATCACTTATATCGCAAGTATTTGAAGCTAAATCATATGTGTCACATGGTTTTGAAGCTGAACCTTCTACATCGCATTGATTTGAAGCTAAATCTTGTGTATCGAATGGATTTGAAGCTAAACCTTCTACATCGCATTGATTTGCAGCTAAATCATGTGTTTCGCATGGATTTGAAGCCAACTCGTTCGTTGCGCATGCAGTTAAATCTAAATAACGTATATCACAAGTATTTCAAGCTAAACCATTTGATTCTCATGGATTTGAAGCTAAGCCTTCTACTTCACATTAATTGGAAGATAAATCACGTGTTTCGCATGGATTTGAAGCTAAACCTTCTACATCGCATTGATTTGAAGCTAAATCTTGTGTATCGCATGGATTTGAAGCTAAACCTTCTACATCGCATTGATTTGAAGATAAATCGTGTGTTTCGCGTGGATTTGAAGCTAACTCGTTAGTTTCGCATGCAGTTGTAGCTAAATAATCTATATCACAAGTATTTGTAGCTAAACCATTTGTTTCGCATGTATTTGAAGCTACGCCTTCTACTTCGCATTGATTTGAAGCTAAATCATTTGTTTCGCATGAACTTGAAGCCACCTCGTTTGTTCCTCCAGCTTTTGAAGCTATATCTCTTATATCGCAAGTATTTGAAGCTAAATCATATGTGTCGCATAGATTTGAAGCTGAACCTTCTACATCGCATCGATTTGAAGCTAAATCATGCGTTTCGCATGGATTTGAAGCAAACTCGTTTGTTCCGCATGCAGTTGTAGCTAAATAATGTATATCACAAGTATTCTATCTAATCCATTTGTTCCGCATGGATCTGAAGCTAAGCCTTCTACTTCGCATTGATTGAAGTTAAATCATTTATTTCGCATGGAATTGAAGCTTCCTCGTTTGTTCCTCCAGCTTTTGAAGCTATATCACTTATATCGCAAGTATTTGAAGCTAAATCATATGTGTCGCATGGATTGAAGCTGAACCTTCTAAATCGCATTGATTTCAAGCTAAATCATGTGTCTCGAATGGAATTGAAGCTACCTCGTTTGTTCCTACAGCTTTGAAGCTATATCACTTATATCGCAAGTATTGGAAGCTAATCATATGTGTCGCATGATTGAAGCTAAACCTACTACATCGCATTGATTTGAAACTAAATCAAGTGTTTCGCTCCTATTTGAAGACAAATCATTTGTTTCGTCTGCATTTGAAGCTATATTACTTATATCGCAATTATCTGAGTCTAAATCATCTGTGTCTCATGGATTTGCAGCTAAACCTTCTACATAGCATGATTTGAAGTTAAATCATTTGTTTCGCATACAATTGAAGCTTCCTCGTTTGTTCCTCCAGCTTTGAAGCTATATCACTTATATCGCAAGTATTTGAAGCTAAATCATATGTGTCACATGGTTTTGAAGCTGAACCTTCTACATCGCATTGATTTGAAGCAAAATCTGTGAATCGCATGGATTTGAAGCTAAACCTTCTACATCGCATTGATTTGCAGGTAAATCATGTGTTTCGCATGGATTTGAAGCTAACTCGTTCGTTGCGCATGCAGTTAAATCTAAATAACGTATATCACAAGTATTTCAAGCTAAACATTTGATACTCATGGATTTGAAGCTAAGCCTTCTACTTCGCATTAATTGGAAGATAAATCACGTGTTTTGCATGGATTTGAAGCTAAACCTTCTACATCGCATTGATTTGAAGCTAAATCTTGTGTATCGCATGGATTGAAGCTAAACCTTCTACATCGCATTGATTTGAAGATAAATCGTGTGTTTCGCGTGGATTTAAAGCTAACTCGTTAGTTTCGCATGCAGTTGTAGCTAAATAATGTATATCACAAGTATTTGTAGCTAATCCATTTGTTTCGCATTGATTTGAAGCTACGCCTTCTATTCGCATTGATTTGAAGCTAAATCATTTGTTTCGCATGGAATTGAAGCCACCTCGTTTGTTCCTCCAGCTTTTGAAGCTATATCACTATATCGCAAGTATTTGAAGCTAATCATATGTGTCGCATGGATTTGAAGCTGAACCTTCTACATCGCATTGATTTGAAGCTAAATCTTGTGATCGCATGGATTTGAAGCTAAACCTTCTACATCGCATTGATTGAAGATAAATCGTGTGTTTCGCGTGGATTTAAAGCTAACTCGTTAGTTTCGCATGCAGTTGTAGCTAAATAATTTATATCACAAGTATTTGTAGCTAATCCATTTGTTCGCATTGATTTGAAGCTACGCCTTCTACTTCGCATTGATTTGAAGCTAAATCATTTGTTTCGCATGGATTGAAGCCACCTCGTTTGTTCCTCCAGCTTTTGAAGCTATATCTCTTATATCGCAAGTATTTGAAGCTAAATCATACGTGTCGCATAGATTTGAAGCTGAACCTTCTACATCGCATCGATTTGAAGCTAAATCATGTGTTTCGTATGGATTTGAACCTAAACCTTCTACATCGCATTGATTTGCAGCTAATTCATGTTTCTCGCATGGAATTGAAGCTACCTCGTTGTTCCTACAGCTTTTGAAGCTATATTACTTATATCGCAAGTATTTGAAGCTAAATCATATGTGTCGCATGGATTTGAAGCTGAATCTACTACATCGCATTGATTTGAAGGTACATCTTGTGTATCGCATGGATTTGAAGCTAAACCTTCTACATCGCATTGATTTGAAGCTAAACTCATGTGAGTCGCATGGATTTGAAGCTAACTCGTTAGTTTCGCATGCAGTTGTAGCTAAATAATGTATATCACAAGTATTTGTAGCTAATCCATTTGTTCGCATTGATTTGAAGCTACGCCTTCTACTTCGCATTGATTTGTAGCTAAATCATTTGTTTCGCATGGAATTGAAGCCACCTCGTTTGTTCCTCCAGCTTTGAAGCTATATCACTTATATCGCAAGTATTGAAGCTAAATCATATGTGTCGCATGGATTTGAAGCTGAACCTTCTACATCGCATTGATTGAAGCTAAATCTTGTGAATCGCATGGATTTGAAGCTAAACCTTCTACATCGCTTTGAGTTGCAGCTAAATCATGTGTTTCGCATGGATTTGAAGCTAACTCGTTCGTTGCGCATGCAGTTAAATCTAAATAACGTATATCACAAGTATTTCAAGCTAAACATTGATTCTCATGGATTTGAAGCTAAGCCTTCTACTTCGCATTAATTGGAAGATAAATCACGTGTTTTGCATGGATTGAAGCTAAACCTTCTACATCGCATTGATTTGAAGCTAAATCTTGTGTATCGCATGATTTGAGCTAAACCTTCTACATCGTATTGATTTGAAGATAAATCGTGTGTTTCGCGTGGGTTTGAAGCTAACTCGTTAGTTTCGCATGCAGTTGTAGCTAAATAATCTATATCACAAGTATTTGTAGCTAAACCATTTGTTTCGCATGTATTTGAAGCTACGCCTTCTACTTCGCATTGATTGAAGCTAAATCATTGTTTCGCATGAACTTGAAGCCACCTCGTTTGTTCCTCCAGCTTTTGAAGCTATATCTCTTATATCGCAAGTATTTTAAGCTAAATCATACGTGTCGCATAGATTGAAGCTGAACCTTCTACATCGCATCGATTTGAAGCTAAATCATGTGTTTCGTATAGATCTGAAGCTAACCTTCTACATCGCATTGATTTGCAGCTAATTCATGTTCTCGCATGGAATTGAAGCTACCTCGTTTGTTCCTACAGCTTTGAAGCTATATTACTTATATCGCAAGTATTTGAAGGTAAATCATATGTGTCGCATGGATTTGAAGCTGAATCTACTACATCGCATTTATTTGAAGCTAAATCATGTGTCTTGCATGGAATTGAAGCTACCTCGTTTGTTCCTCCAGCTTTTGAAGCTATATCACTTATATCGCAAGTATTTGAAGCTAAATCATATGTGTCACATGGTTTTGAAGCTGAACCTTCTACATCGCATTGATTTGAAGCTAAATCTTGTGTATCGAATGGATTTGAAGCTAAACCTTCTACATCGCATTGATTTGCAGCTAAATCATGTGTTTCGCATGGATTTGAAGCTAACTCGTTCGTTGCGCATGCAGTTAAATCTAAATAACGTATATCACAAGTATTCAAGCTAAACCATTTGATTCTCATGGATTTGAAGCTAAGCCTTCTACTTCACATTAATTGGAAGATAAATCACGTGTTTTGCATGGATTTGAAGCTAAACCTTCTACATCGCATTGATTTGAAGCTAAATCTTGTGTATCGCATGATTTGAAGCTAAACCTTCTACATCGCATTGATTTGAAGATAAATCGTGTGTTTCGCGTGGATTTGAAGCTAACTCGTTAGTTCGCATGCAGTTGTAGCTAAATAATCTATATCACAAGTATTTGTAGCTAAACCATTTGTTTCGCATGTATTTGAAGCTACGCCTCTACTTCGCATTGATTTGAAGCTAAATCATTTGTTTCGCATGAACTGAAGCCACCTCGTTTGTTCCTCCAGCTTTTGAAGCTATATCTCTTATATCGCAAGTATTTGAAGCTAAATCATATGTGTCGCATAGATTTGAAGCTGAACCTTCTACATCGCATCGATTGAAGCTAAATCATGCGTTTCGCATGGATTTGAAGCAAACTCGTTTGTTCCGCATGCAGTTGTAGCTAAATAATGTATATCACAAGTATTTCTATCTAATCCATTTGTTCGCATGGATCTGAAGCTAAGCCTTCTACTTCGCATTGATTGAAGTTAAATCATTTATTTCGCATGGAATTGAAGCTTCCTCGTTTGTTCCTCCAGCTTTGAAGCTATATCACTTATATCGCAAGTATTTGAAGCTAAATCATATGTGTCGCATGGATTTGAAGCTGAACCTTCTAAATCGCATTGATTTCAAGCTAATCATGTGTCTCGAATGGAATTGAAGCTACCTCGTTTGTTCCTACAGCTTTTGAGCTATATCACTTATATCGCAAGTATTGGAAGCTAAATCATATGTGTCGCATGGATTTGAAGCTAAACCTACTACATCGCATTGATTTGAAACTAAATCAAGTGTTTCGCTCTATTTGAAGACAAATCATTTGTTTCGTCTGCATTTGAAGCTATATTACTTATATCGCAATTATCTGAGTCTAAATCATCTGTGTCTCATGGATTTGCAGCTAAACCTTCTACATAGCATTGATTTGAAGTTATAATCATTTGTTCGCATACAATTGAAGCTTCCTCGTTTGTTCCTCCAGCTTTTGAAGCTATATCACTTATATCGCAAGTATTTGAAGCTAAATCATATGTGTCACATGGTTTGAAGCTGAACCTTCTACATCGCATTGATTTGAAGCAAAATCTTGTGAATCGCATGGATTTGA